>NW_018221600.1:5573-8453 GCF_001263595.1 Phalaenopsis equestris
CTCTCTCTCTTTTTCTTGCTCTGCTTCTCTCACTCTCTATCCTTCTCTGCCTTTCTCTTCTATCATTTTGATGTTTCTCTTCCCTCTGTCTCCTTCACTCTCTCCTTATTTCTCTCTCTTGCTCCTCTCTCTCATCTGCATCTAGCTATCTTTTTCTCTTTATCCCTCCCACTCTTACTCCACTCTTTCTCAATTTATCTCTCAATTTCTCTTCCCTCTGTCTCACTTCACTCTCTCCTTATCACACTTTTTCTCTTTATCCCTCCAGCTCTATAAGTTTCCCTCTCTTTCTCTGTGCTCCCTCTCCCTCTCACTCCCTCTCCCTCTCTCTCCCCTTCTCTCTATCCCTCTATCTCTCTCTATTCCTTTCTCCCTCTTTTATATCCTTTCTATCTCTTTCTATATATCTCTCATGTTCTCTCCCTCTCTTTATCTTTCTCCCTCTTTCTAGCTCTATTACTCTCTTTCTCTCTCACTTTATCGCTCCCTCTTTGTCTATCTTGCTCTCTTACCCTCTTTCTCTCCCTCTCTATTATTAACACTCTTACTCTCTTCTCTCATTCTCTGTCACTCCCTCTCTCAATTTCACTTCTTGCTTTATCTTTCTCTTCCCACTCCCACTCACTCTCTCTATCCCTACCCCACTCTCACTCCATACACACCTCCAAAACTTCCCAACACCTTTATCCCTTTCTTTGCTTCCTATCTTTATTCATTCCTCTATCTCTTCCCTTCTCACCCTCTCTTTAACTCTATCTTTTTTGCTTCTTATCTTCATTCATTCATCTTTATTTTCCCCCTCATCCCTCATATCTCTCTCCTCCCTCCAAATTTCTTGCTTGCTCCGTCTCACCCTTGCTCTCTCCTGCTATCTTTTGCTTGCACTCACAATCTCAATCTCCCCTCTTCCCTCTCCCCTCACTTACTCTTAATCTATATCTCTCCTTTGCTCTCTTCTGCCCTCTCTATAATATCACTCTTGTTCTCACACACACTCTCTCTTCTCACTCTCTAAATCTCCTCACCCTCTCTCTCTTGATCTCTCTTTCTCTCTACTCTCTCTCATTCTCCCTTCCACCTTTCCTTTCTCTTTCAACCTCTCTACAATCTTTCTTTATTTCTCTTTCTTTTCTCTCTCTCTTGTTCTTTATCTATCTCACCCTTCCACTCCATCCTCTCATTTTCTCTCTCATCCCTCCCTCTCTCCTTAAATTCATTCTCTCTCTTCTCCCTTGGCCGCTCTCTCCCTATCACTCTCACTCACTCTACGGCACTTTTCTATCTCTCCTTTCTCTTGTTCTTTTACTTTCTTTCTCTATCGCTAGTCGGCTCACCGTCTTCTATCCATTTTATTGTCCATTTTATATTTTTCCCTCTCTTCTTCTCTCTATCTCTCTCTCTTCCTCCCTTTCTCTTTTTCCATTTCTCTATCCCTAATGTTCTTTCTCCTTTTTATGCTTACACTCTCACATTGTCTCTCTACTTTGCTCCTTCTTTTCCTCTCTAAAAAACTTTTACTCTCTTTCTCACCCTCCCTCTCTCCTCCAGCTCTCTAAGTCTCATTCTTGTCCTTTTCCTCTCTCTCTCTTTTTCTTGCTCTGCTTCTCTCACTCTCCCTCATTCTCTGCCTTTCTCTTTCTATCCTTTTATGTTTCTCTTCCCTCTGTCTCCTTCACTCTCTCCTTTTTTCTCTTTCTTGCTCCTCTCTCTCATCTGCATCTAGCTATCTTTTTCTCTTTATCCCTCCCACTTTTACTCCACTCTTTCTCAATTTATCTCTCAATCTCTCTCCCTCTATTACTCCAAAACTCTAAATATCTCTCCATCTTCTTCTTTTTCTCTCCCCTCCCTCTCCCTCTCTCTCCCCTTCTCTCTATCCCTCTATCTTTCTCCATTCCTTTCTCCCTCTTCCTAATTCTCTCTATCTCTTTCTATATATCTCTCATACTCTCTCCCTCTCTTTCACTATCTCATTCTAATTGTTCCTCTCTTTATCTTTATCCCTCTATCTAGCTCTATTACTCTCTCTCTCTCACTTTATCTCTCCCTCTCTGTCTATCTTGCTCTCTTACCCTCTCTCTCTCTCCCTCTCTTTTGCTTTCACTCTTACTCTCTTCTCTCATTCTCTATCACTCACTCTCTCTATCCCTACCCCACTCTCACTCCATACACACCTCCAAAACTTCCCAACACCTTTATCCCTTTCTTTGCTTCCTATCTTTATTCATTCCTCTATCTCTTCCCTTCTCACCCTCTCTTTAACTCTATCTTTTTTGCTTCTTATCTTCATTCATTCATCTTTATTTGCCCCTCTCATCCTCTCTTTAATTCTCTCTCCCTCTCCCTCTCTTGTTCACTCTAACTCTCCCTCCCTTATCTCCTTCATTCTCTCAATCATTCATTCCTACTTACTCTATCTCTCTTTTGCTTTCTCTATTCTCTCTCTTCTCCTTCTCACTATCTCTCTCTCTTTCTTGCTCTATCACTCTCCCTTTCTCTCCCAACACCTCCCTTTCTCTTTTCCTACTATCTCTTCTTTCTTCTCTCTCACTCTCACTCATTCCTCTCATTATCTTCATCTCTCTCTCACTATCTCTCTTGGTTGCTTGCATTAACCTTTCGCCCTAAACTCTCTCTCACTCATTCTATATCTATCTCCCTTCCTTGCTCTCTCTCTCTTGCTTGCTTTTCCACTTACCAACTCTCCATCATTTTATTTGGATACCTCTCCTATATTCACCATCCTCTGCCCCATCCATTATTTTTTGATTTTTATATAGCCCTTTTTTCTTTTCTTCTCTTGCTCACCCTTACATTCTATCTCCATCTCATTCTCTCTCACTCGCTTCCAACTCTCTCCATCTTCTCTCTATTCTATCA
>NW_018221601.1:0-2471 GCF_001263595.1 Phalaenopsis equestris
TATTAATATTAGGGATGTCAAACTGGCTTGTTGTTAGCGAACAACTCGTGTTCGACTTGTGTTCGATTCGTTCGTTAAGAAACGAACACGAACAGTAACTTCGCGAACAATTTCAAACATGAGCTTATTTCAAACAAACTAAATTTCAAACGAACCAAACACGAACACAAGCTCTGTTCGTTCGTGTTCGGTTCGTTTACACCCCTAACTACATTCTCATATAAAAGCCTAGCACAAATTTAATGAGGATCATTATAGTTAATCATAACAATTAAAATGAATTAGTCTAGTTTTATACATTCATTATGTACTCTTTTTCTAAAAAAATCATTAAATTAAAATAGTTAAATAATAGATCCGTCTTTGATTAGATAATAATTAAATTAGATAATAACTTTATCTATTTTTCTCCTATTGGTATAATAGAGTCCCTTATTTTAAAAAAATAAAGCATTATATGCCTCCTTAGTTATATTCCAAGTAAAAAAGTAGTGGCAAGAGGAACTTATTAAACGTCATATAACTCACACGAAAAAATAAAACCTAAGGCTCCTCTCCCAAGAAAAGAAAAATACAGCTCACTCCACCAACGAACCTAAAGAAAAATTAAAAACAATTAAAGTAAATCAGCATACACAAGATGCATAAAAATCATAGGAACATTCATAGAAGTAATAGCCTAGGTAAGAAAACTTCCAAGTTTTGCAACCCAATTAGTAACTCTGTTACCATTCTTTCTTGTATGAGTCTAGCACAAGTTGATTCCTTTGGCTAAATCTACAATCTTCTTCATTTTTATATTTACGCTCCAGTGATGCTCTTCCTGCAACCGCAATTCTTCCATAATAATAAAGAGTCTGTTTCCATATTGATAAATTTCCAACTATACTTTTTAGCAATCAACAAAGCAAACACCATAGCATCTGCTTCAACAACTAAAAGGGATATAGAAATAGTCAAAGAAACAAACCAGCAAATAATCGAACCTAAAAAATCTCTATAAACACCACCAACTCCAGCTTTATTAGTTTTTCAACTTCCATCTATATTAATCTTCGCTTATTAATCCTTCAAATGGCAAGAATTAGAAAAGTTATTTAAAATTTTTGATGTGATTATTTTGAGTTATTTGTTTCTTTTCTCCAATGCTATTCTTCGGTATTAGTTTCTCCTCTCCACTACTAATTATGAATTAATTATTTTTTATTTCAAATGATTTTTTTTTTGAAAAATTTCAATTATTTATATTTTCATATCATTTTATTTTGACACTTTTTGAAAAATGCTTCATATCATTTAGAATTTTGATGTTTTAAATAACTAAATTATTGTTAAAAAGCATTTCAACTATCCATCTTGCTGCTATTATAAAAAATGACTTGTGATTCTCCCACATTAAATCCTAGCCTTTCATTTCTATAGCTTTTATGATTTCAACTCTCAACTCTTAATTTCAAAATATGAATCCTAACCCTACATTTCATCTAATTTATATCATTAGTTATGGTTTGATAATTAAACAACATATATGCTATATATGCAAATTAATTACAATATATAATAAATAACCAAGATACTCAAAGGTTTAGTCGACCGTTATAGTTCAAAAATCCATGCTTCTTCCTAAATCATATCATTCCATTTTAAGAATCCCTCCATTTATCTTCTGCCATGGAATTGCAGGCTTTCAAATAAAACAAGCTTTTTTGATCTTTAATTATACCAAGTTTTTTTTTTTTTTTTGGTCTACTTTATCTATATTTAATTTTTTTTAATTTATGTATTAATTGTTTGATAGACAAAACAATGACAAATAAAAGCCAGTTTATAGTTAATATTAAGGCTCTCATTTGGCTTGATAATTAAAGAGACGAATTCATATAATTAATAGCTTTTGTATAGTTTGAATGCGTTGGGAGAGTGAATTTGACGAGTTTAAAAAAATCGATTCTCAGCTAGACTTTAAAAAATTTGCGTACGTAAGACGTACTCAGCGCTGCGTACATAATGAAGGTTATATTCACGTTATATCGGTATTATATTCGCGTTATATCCCCTGTAACCTCTACGTAACTTCCATGTAATCTACAAATATGTAAAAACAGAAGTGCGAAACTTATTTGTAAGTTCAGGTAGGTTACAGATAGGTTATATGGAGGTTATATTGAGGTTACAGATGATAAAACACGTATATAATGCAGATATAACCTCAATTATGCACGCAGCGCTGCATACGTCTTACGTAAGCAAATTTTTCTCCAGCTAGACATAAATTTTGTAGGTATATTTATAATTTAGAAAAAAATTTTGTTGATAAAAAAAATATTGTTTACATATCTAATACTTAAATTTTACTTTACATTTATGTCATTCAAATGTTTCATATCACATTAAAAATGTTCTACTTTAACTTTTGAAAAGTGAGATGTATCTTTAATGCATCGCTAAAGTTGCATATATATATATATATA
>NW_018221602.1:0-1159 GCF_001263595.1 Phalaenopsis equestris
AGTGAAGGAGACAGAGGAAAGAGAAACATAAAACGATAGAATAAGAAAGGCAAAGAAGGAGGGAGAGTGAGAGAAGAAGAGCAAGGGGAAAGAGAGAGAGGAAATGGACAAGAATGAGACTTAGAGAGTTGGAGGAGAGAGGTAGGGCGAGAAAAGGATGGGGGAGCAGCGGAGAGTGCCAAATTGAGAGGGAAAAGGAGTTATAGAGAGTGGGAGTGAAAGATTGAGAAAGTGTGTGAGAGTTTTTTAGAGAGGAAAAGGAGCGAAGAAGGGAGACGAAGAGAGAGTGTAAGCATAAAAAGAAGAGAGAAGAGTAACAAGAGAAGGGAGAGGGAAAAGGAGAAAGGGAGGAAGAGAGAGAGATAGAGAGGAGGGAGGGAAAAATATAAAATGGAGAGAAGATGGTGAGCCGACTAGGGATAGAGAGAAATAAAGTAAAAGAGCAAGAGAAATGAGAGATAAAGAAGTCTCGGAGAGTGAATGAGAGTGATAAGGAGAGAGCGACCAAGGGAGAAGAGAGAAGAACTTTGAGGAGAGAGGGAGGGTAGAGGAGAAAGAGAGAGAATAGAGAGGGAGGGTGAGATAAATAGAGAATTAGAGAGAGAGAGAGGAGAGAAAGAGAAATAAAGAAAGATTTTAGAGAGGTTGAAAGAGAAAGGAAAGGTGGAAGGGAGAATTAGAGAGAGTTGACAGAAAGAGAGATCAAGAGAGGGGGAGGAGATTTAGAGAGTGAGAAGAGAGAGAGTGTGTGAGAACAAGAGTGATATTATAGAGAGGGCAGGAGAGAGTGAGGGAGAGATAGAGATGACGAGTAAGTGAGGGAGAGAGGGAAGAGGGGAGATTGAGATTGTGAGTGCAAGCAAAAAAAGTGGGAGAGAGCAAGGGTGAGACAGAGCAAGCAAGAAAGAAAGTGGGAGGAGAGATATATTAGGGATAAGGGGGAAGAAGGCAAGAGGAAAGATAAAGAGAGAGAGAGAGAGAGAGAGAGAGAGAGGAGGGACATATAGAGAATTAGATAGAGGGAAAGAAAGAGAGAGTGTGTGTGTGTGTTAGAAAGTGAGAGAGCTCAAAACCAATTGAGGTAAAGGATGGATTAAATGAGAGAATATATAATGAGAGAGTGAGAGAGATGAAAGGAGAGAGAGGCGATGAGAGAAAG
>NW_018221602.1:1603-12660 GCF_001263595.1 Phalaenopsis equestris
TCTCTCTCTCTCACTCTTTCTTTCTATTCTATATCTCACACACTCACTCCAACTCGCTCTCTCTCACTTCAAATATCACTCACAATCACTTTCTTGCACCCTCCCTCTTACTATCTCTCTCTCTCTCGCTCACTCGTTATGCTCTATATATTTATCTCACTATCTCTCTCCCTCTTCATCTCATTCTCTTTCTTACTTTCTCTTTCTGCTTCACCAACTTTCTCCGCTCCTCTTTCTCTCTCATCTCCCCCACCTCTCTCTTACACTCTTACCCTTTCACTCACTCTTACTTTATCTCTTGCTCTTGTTCTCTCTTCTCTCTCGCTCACGCTCATGCTCTTCTTTCTCTCTCGCTCTCTCTCTTGCTCTTGTTCTCTCTGTCTCTCTTGCACTTTCTCTCTTTGCTTCCTCATTGACTTTTTTTAAGCTCTTTTTTTCACTTTTGTATCTCCGTTCTTACTCTCTCTCATCCTGTGAAGCTACTCAACTCTCACCCTCTCTTTCTTACGCCTTCCATTTTCTGTATCTAACTATGCAACTTTCACTCTCTCCTCTCCTCTTCTCACTTTTAATCTACTATTTATCTTTTTTTTGCTCTCCCTCACCTACTCTCCCACATGCTCTCCCTTCATATCTCTCACTCTCTCTTCTTTCACTTTCTCTCTCCCCCTACCTCATTTGTTCTATCTTTTACCCACTCTCTTACCCCATATCTTTCACACTCTCAGTAGATATCCTGCTTTTCTCAGTCTCTCACTCTTGCTCTTTCCCTCTTCCCCTCCTCTCTCACATTCTTCTTTACAACCACCTCCCTTTCCTTCCTCACCCACTTCCCCTCTCTCTCTCACTCTCCCACCCTCCCTCCCACCCTTTTTCTCGCAGACACACACACACACACACTCTCTTTTTCCTCTCACTCTCTCCCTCTCTTAATACCTCTTTCTTGTCTCACCCTCCATATCTCTCTCTCCCTTTCCGTATCTCACTCTATCCCTCTCTTTGTTCCCTCCCTCACTTTGTCTCTTTCTTATTATAACTCTCTCACACTGTCTCTCATTATCTCTCACTCCTCTCACTCTCTTTCATCATTACTATTGCCCTCCTCACTTTCTTTTTCTCTCTCCCGCTTTATCATAGGAGAGAGAAGAGAGTGAGAGAGTGATAGTGATGAGGGAAAGTGAGAGGAGGAAGAGAAAAATAGAGAAAGGGAGGGAGGGAGGGGAAAGAGAGAGAGTAAGAGAATGAGAGAGACAGAGAGAAGAGCAAGAGAAAGAAAGAGAGTTCTATCTCCTTACCTAATTTGTTTCTCTTTTTCTTGTCTCTATCAAGAGGGAGAGAGGGAGAGAGACATAGAGAGTGATAGTGAAAGAGAAAGTGGGACAGACTACAGGAGTGATAAAGAGATAGGGTGATGGTGTAAAGAAAAGAAATGGAAAGAGAGAGAGATGGAAGAAGTGTGGCAAGAGAGAGCGTGAGAGAGGAGCGAGAGCGAGAGGGATAGAGTTGATAGAGAGAGTGAGCATGAGAGATAATGAGCGATGGTGTGAGAGAGTTAATGAGATATAGAGAAAGAAGGATAGAGAGATATTGAGTGAGAAGAGAAGGAGATACCGAGTGAGAGAAAAGAGATATATATATATAGTGACAGAGAGATGGAGAGATAGAGAGAAAAAAGAGCATGTGAGATCGAGGGAGTAGCAAAGAGGTAGATGCACAGAGACAATGAGATAGTTTGTGACAAGGATATACTGAGAGAGAAAAAAGCGATTAAGATAATATAGAGAGTGGATAGAGAGAGAGAAAGATGAGCTAGCAAGAGAGAGAAGAATTGAGAAGGAAGAAGAGAGGTGAGAGAGAAATAGAGAGAGTGAGGAAGTGAGAGGGAGGAAGTGAGAGAAATGAGAGAGATAATGACAGAAAGTGAGAGCAAAAAAAGAGGCAGATTGCAAAGCGAGATAAAGAGAGTGTGAGAGAGAGAAACTAAGAGGTGCGTGGGAGAGAGATAGAAAGAGAGAGTGGGATAGAGCAATAAATAAAGGGCGAGGGGAGAGAGATATCAACATTGAGATAAAGGGAGAGAGTGAAGGAGAGAGAGGGTGAAAGAGTGAGTGAGGGCGAGGGAAGAGGAGGGTTGGTGAGATAAAGATGGAGAGGGATAGAGTTAGAGAGAATAAGAGAGAGAGATATCGTGTGATAGAGTGAGAGAACATGTGATAGAGTGAGTGAAGTTGATAGTAAAAGAAAGAGAGAGATGAAAAGAAGGAGGAAGGGAAAGGGGTGGAGGGATGGAGAGAGAGAAAGTGCATGATTGAGGGAGAGGAAAGTCAGAGAGAGGATAGAGAAAGAAGAGATTGAGGGAGAGAAAATGAGAGATCTTAAAGTAATATTAAGCAAGAGAAAGTGTAAGAGACAGAGAGAAAGATAGAAGGAGAGATAGAAGGACGAAGGAGAGATCAGGAGTAAAAGAGTGAGAGGGATAGAGTGATAGCAAGAGAGTGAAAGCAAAAGAAGAGGAATTTTTAAGAAGAGGAAGTCTGTGGGTGATGAGCAGGAGAGTGATATCAAAAACGAGAGAGGGAATAGAGAGGGGGACAACGAGAGATGGCAAGTAAGAAGTGATAGAGATACATGTAGATATAGGGAGTCAAAGAGAGAGATAGACAAAGGGATAAAGAGGAAGAGAGAATGAAAGATGTGAGTGAAATAGAGAGATGAAAAGTGAGAGGGAGAGAGACTGAGAGGGACATGAAGAAAATTGAGAGATATCGAGAAAGAGAGGGAGGGAGGGTAAAGAGTGAAGAGAGAGGTAAGGATTGAGAGAGAGAGATATGTTAATGGTTTGAGAGAAAGAGTGAGAGAGTGGGAAGGGAGTGTGAGAGAGTGAGAGAGAAGAAGAGAAGAATAAAGTGAGTAAGAAAAGAGGGAGAGACTTGGAATAGAAAGTGTGAGAGTTAATGTAGGAGAGTGGTCTCCCTATTCTCTCTCAAACCCTCTCTTACTCTTCCTTGCACTTCCTTTCTTGATACCTCTCCTCCAAATCTCTCCTCTCACTCTGACTCTCCCTTGCAAGTTTGAGAGGGAGGGAGGAGAAGTGACAGAAAGAGAGAATGGGAGAGAGGGAGAGTGAGAAAGAATTAGAGGGGGAGGGGAGAGGGATAGGGAGAGAGGAAAAGAGAGAGTGGGGAGAGAGTGTGTGAGATAGATTAAGAGTTAGAGATTGAAGTAGAGTTAGAGAGATGGAGGGTGAGAGATAAGGAAATAAGAGGGAGAGTACTGAGAGATTAGACAGAGGAATTGTGTGATGGAAGGAAGGTGGTAGTGAGAAAAGAGAGATAAGGGAGATATATCTTTGTCTCTCTTATTCTCTATCTATCTATCTCCTCACATTTTATCTCTTTCACTCATTCTTTCTCACTTTCTCTAGCTTTAAATCTCTTCTTGTCTCTCTCCCTCCATCATTCCCTTACCCACCCTCTCTATCTCTCTCTCTCACTCCTTCCTTTATTATATCTCTCCCCATTTCACTCTTCCCTACCTCCCTTCCACTCTCTCCTTGCCCCTTTCTCTCACTATCGCTCTCTCTCCCTCTATTCTCCCATTATGTCTCTCTTCCTCTCTCTATCTCTCTCTCTCTCTCTCTCTCGCTTTCCCTCTCCTCTCTCCACCCTCTCCCTCTTCAGGTCCTCCCTCTCTCTCTTGATTGCTTCCCACTCTCCCTACCCACTGTAGCTCTCTTACTCTCTCACACTTCCTCTCTTCTTCCACTCTCTAACTATCCTTCTCTCCCTCTTCTCTCACTCTCTGTCTTACCCTCTCCCTAAACTCTCAAATTATTCTCTTTTTACCCCAACCTCCCTATAGCCCATCCTCTCTCACTTTTCTCTTTCCTTTCCTCTTTCACTCAACTTCTCTTCTTCTTCTCTCCCTCACTCATTTTCTCACTCTCTCCCTCTCTACCTCCCTCTCACTCTATCTTCCTATCTCTCCCATTCTATATCTCCCTCTCTGCCCCTCCGTCCTCTCCCACCCTACTCTCTCTCTCTCTCTTGCTTTCTCTCTCCCTCCCCCCTTCTCTTATTTTGCCCTCTTGTCCCCTCTACCTTTTTCTCCATCCCTCTCCCTCTCTCCTCCTCTCTCCAACATGATTTCTCTCTCTTACTCTACTTCCTTTTCTCTTTCTCCCCCTCCCTATCCATCCTTATGCCTCTCTCTCATTCCATTATTCCCTCTCCCACCCTCTCTCATCTTATCTCCTCTCTTATCTCCATCTCCCTACCTTTCTCTCTCAAGATCTCTCTCTTTCACTTTCTCTTTATTTCATTCTATCCCTCTAAATATTTCTCTCTTTCTCACTCACTGACTTACCACCCCCTTCTTTCTCAATGCCTCTATGCCTGTCAATCAATCTCTCTCTATTCTCTCTTGCTCTCTCTCCTTCTGATCATTCTTTGATAAAGAAAGAGCAAAATAATAGAGATATATAGACAGAGAGATAGTGATAAGGGTGAGAGGGATAGAGAGAGTTGGAGCATGTTTTGAAGGAAGAGAGGGAGGAGTGAGAGAGAGAGAATGGGAGGGAGTGAGTGAGAGAGATGGAGGTAAAAGTTAGAAAAAATGAGGGAGTGGGAGAGAGAAAGTGAAAGAAGAGAGAGTGAGAGATATAAAGGGAGAGCTAAAAAAAGGTAAATAGTAGATTAAGAGAGAGAAGAGGAGAAAAGAGAGAGTGAGAGATGCATTATTAGATAGAGAAGATGAAGGCGTAAGAGAGAGAGGATGAGAGTTAGGGAGCTTCAAAGGATGAGAGAGAGTAAGAATGGAGAGAGAAAAGTGAGAAAGAGAACGTGAAAAAGTCAATGAGGAAGCAAGTAGAGAAAGTGCTAAGAGAGATAGAGGGATGAAGCGAGAGGAGAGAGGATGATGAAGAGAGGGAGAGTGAGTTAAGGGGAGAGAGTAAATGGGAATGAGGTAAAAGAGAAGTATGAGGTGATAGAGTGATGGAGAAATTGAAAAAATATAGCATGAGTCAGGAAGAGAGGGAGAGATAGAAGAGAGAAGAGAGAGAGGGAGAAAAGGAGTGACGTGAGTGGGAGAAAGTGATGGCGAGAGTGAGAAGAGAGGGTGAAGAGAGAGAGAAAGAGAAGAGAAGAGAAGAGAGAAAAGCAGGATAAGAGAGAGGAAGCTAGAGAGTGGGAGAGAAAAAGATAATAAAAAAAAAAGCTATAGAAGGGGAGAGAGAGAGAGAGAGAGAGAGAGCAAGCAAAGAGAGCAATCACTTCTTCTCTATCAAGAGTGAGAGAAAGAGAGAGGGATGGTGAGAGGTAGAGAGTGCGAGAGAGGTGAACAAGAAAGATAAAGACCAATAGAGAATAAGAGAGAGTTGAAGAGAGAATGGAAGGATTGGGATAGAGACTCTCCATCTCTTTCTCCACTTTATAGCTCTGTCACATTCTTGTTTCCCATCTTTCTACCTCTAACCCTCCCTCCTCCCTCTCTTCTGCTCTATACTTACTCTCTTTTTCTCGTGATCTCCCTCTCTCCTCCTCTTGAGGCTCTCCCTCATTATCTCTATTATCTAATTCTTTATCTATCTCCCCATCCCTTTAACTCACGTATTCCTTCCCTCTTTCTCCTCCTCTAACTTTCTCTCTTTCTCACCCTCAATCTCTTGGAGAGAGAAATAATATAAGGAGATAGAAAGAGGGAGCAAGGGAGGGAGAAAGTTAGAGGGGGGAGAAAGAGAGAGGATGGGATAAAGGTAGAGAGTGAAAGAAAGAGTTTGGGATGAGTAAAGAGACTTGTTAATAGTTTGAAAAAAGAGAGGGAGGGAGCATTAGAGAGAATGAGTGACAGAGTAATGATAGAAAGAGATAGAGAAAGTGAGGGAGAGAGTCAGAGCACAACAGAGAAAGTTAGAGAGAAAGAGTGATAGAGAGAAAATGAGTGAGAGAAGGGAGATATGCTGATAGAGAGCGTGGGTCTCTCTGAATTTCACTCTCACTTTTTTTATCTCTCTTACTCAATCTGTCACTCTCTTTATTACTTTATTTTTCACTCCTAATCTCTCTACCTCTCTTATTTTTCACTTCTCTCCATATCCTTGTCTAACTCTCTCCACTTCCTCTCTCCTCTTGCTCTCTCCCTTTCACCCTCTTTTTGTTCACTCAAATCTCTCTTGCTCTATCCCACTCTAGAGAAAGTGAGATTTATCTCTATCTCTCCATTCTTTCACTCTCTTCTCTAATTTTCTATTTTTTCTTTATATCTCTTTATCTCTTATTTTCTCTTCCTCCCTCTATTACTCTTTCTCACGCTCTACTCTTCTCTATCTTTCTCTCTATCTCGCTACTCTTTCTATTTGTATTGAGAGGAATGAGAAATAAAATAAGAGAATGAGGAGGGTGGTTCAGAAAAAAAGAGAGATAGGACAAGAGGGATTAAGTAAGAGAGAGAGGGGGTGAAAAAGAGATAGAGAGGGAGGGTTGAGAGAGAGAACAAGGGGGAGGGGTAAGAGAGAGCAAGAGAGAAAAAGAGAAAGTACAGGTTGATGGCACAAGAGAGAGAGAGAGAGAGAAAGTATCACTTACATGCAATCTTTGTATCTCTCTCCTCTCCCCCTCTCCCTCCCCTCCCTCCCTTCTCCTCTATCCCTCACTCATGTCATGAAAGAGTGGAAGAGGAGGATTTAAGAGAAAGGAGATAGAGAGGGAAAGGAAAATTGAAGTGATGATGAGAGAGAAAGTCAAAGAGGGGAGGGATGGTCAGAGAGCGAGTGGAAGAGAAAAGAGAGAATGAGGATAAGAGAAAGAGAAATAGAAATGATGGAAAGGGAGGGTACTAGACTGAGGCAGAGAGTGCAAGAGAGAGGTGAGAGGGGGTGTGAAGGAGGAAGAGAATAAAAGAGAGAGATAAACACGAGATATAACTCTCTTGCTCTCACTTTCTCTTATATAACCTCCTCTTCATTCTCTCCCACCCACTCTTACTCTTTGCCTTTCTCTCTATCCCCCTCTCTTTCTCTCTAATTCTTGCTCTCACTCGTGCTCTTTAAGGGAGAGATAGAACGAGAGAGAAGAGTGAGAGAGTTTGAGAGGTTTATGGTATTGATGATATAGAATGAGTGATCCGTGGGAGGGGGAGAGAGAGGATAAAGAAAATGGAGGTGAGAGAGAGTGAGAGAGAGATAAAGAAAATGGAGGAGAGAGAGGGAAAGGGAGGCCTAAAAAGAGTGAGGGATAAAGAGAGAGAAATAGAAGGTGTTAAGATGAAGAGAGATAGAGTGAGGATGTAGAGACAGTGAGAATAATGAAGAGTGAGAGAGAACATAAGGGAGATAGAATGATGATAGATTTAAGGAAGTGAAATAAAACAAGAAATAGCATGTAAGTATCTCTCACTCTTTTTCTCATCATCTCTCTTTAACTCTCTCTCCCTCTTTCTAATTAGAGCAAAGGGAGAAAGCAATGGAGGGGGAAAGAGGGAGAGAAAAATGAAATGAAACAATGAGAGTGAGTGAGTGAGAGAGAGACAATGAGAGAGAGTGAAATAAAGAGCGAGTGACCCTATCTCAATCACTCTTCATTTATTTATTCCCACTCTATCTCCCTCTATCTCTCTCTCTCTCTTTCTTATCATCTCTTCCTCCACACTAACAACCAGACATTATTAAAAGCCACCAACTCAACGCCATTGGAAAGGAACATACACCACCTTTAATGTCCCAAGAGCAAATTGAGATATTTTGAGAGCAAAACAAAGAGAAAGAGAGAGGAAGATAGGGAGAGGAGAAAGAGAGGAAATGATGAGAGACAACGAAGGTATAGAGAGAAAGCAAGAGAATGTGTGGTAAGGTAATGATGAAGGAAAAGAGGGAGGGAGGGAGGGAGAAAGGGTAAGAGAGAAATATTCCTCCCTCCCTTTGGTTTCTCTCTCCTCTACATAAAAACATTCTTTTGACTCTCTCTCCATCTATCAACCACTCTCTCTTTTTCTATCTCTCACTATTCTCTCTTCATCTTTCTCTATTCCTTTTACTCACTCTCCATTTCTCTTATACTAACAACCTTGCTCTCTTCTACTCTCTTTCAACCTTTTTCCCCTCCCTCTCTTTCCACTGTATCTTTATCTCTCTTTCTTTCTCTATCTATTTTCCCCATTTCTAAATCACAGATAATAGAGGTAGGAAGTGAGATAGATAAAGTAAGACAGAGTGAGAGAGAGAGAGAGATAAAAGATAGCCAAAGAAGTGAGGATTATACAATAAGGAGAGGGAGAAAGAGGGGCAGGGTAAGAGAGAGTGGAGGGTAAAGAAGAGAGAGAGTAAAAAAGAGAGAAAAAAGGACAATGAGAAAGAGACGAGAGGGAGAGGAGATGGGGAGGGAATGAGAGAGAGTGCAAGAGAGCCAAAAAGGTAGAGAATGAAATTAGATGGAGAGAGAGACAGTGAGAGAGTTTTAACGAGTGAGAGACAGTGAGAGACCAAAAGAAAGGTAGGATGAGAGAGAAAAGAGTAGGTTTTTGATAGAGCAGAGAGACAGACTGACAAAGAGATAGACAGAAAGAGGCAAAAGAGGGTAGAGAGATTGTTTATGTGTGAGAGACAGAAAAAGGAATTGAAAGAGCATGAGGGAGAGAAAGAGTGGTAGAGAGAGGGAGAGAGTGAGAGCGATAAGAGAGAGAGAGTAAAGGGTTACAAGATAGAAATCTTTATGGAGTAAGAGAAAGAACGTCCCTCTCTACTCTCTCACTTTCTTCTCACACTATCTCTACTTTTGCTTTTCGTTCTCGCTCTTACTCTTTCTCCCTTTCCCTCCCTCTCTACTCTCTCTCTCAAGCTCCCTCCCCTACTCTTTTCTTTGTCTCTTACTCACCCTCTATCTCACTCTCCCTCAATCACTCCCACTCTTTTTCTTTGTTCTCCGCTCTATTTCTTTATCTTTTCATTTTCTCTCTCCTACTTTCTTCACACCCTCTCACTCTCTTCTTCACTCTCTCATTGTCATCTCTCTCTAGCTCTTTTTTCTCTCACAATACCTCTCCTTTCTTTCTCTCCCTTCCCCTTTTACATTATTTCTCATTCTCTCTCTTTCTTTATATTTCTCTCCCAATCCCTCACGGTTGCTCTTCCTCTTGCTATTTTTATATTTATTTCTCTCTCTCACTTTCTCTCCTTCATGTTCTATCTCATTTGTTCATTTTCTCTTACCTTCCCACTCCCCTCCCTTTCTCTCTTTCTCTTCTCTCTTTCTCTTCTCTCTTTCTCTTTCTTTCTCTTTTCTCTCTCCCTCCATTGCTCACTTTCCCAACTCCCTCTCACTTTCAATAGAAGCGTGAGAGAGTTGAAGGTATATGGCCTCTCTTTCTCTCTCTCTTTAACTCCCACTCTCTTGTTCACTCTCATTTTCTCTTTCTTGTTCAATCTCTCTATTATTCTCTTTACCTCTCTATTCATCCCTCTCTCTCTTACTTTCTCTCTTACCTCACTCTCCACCTCTCTCTCGCTCTTTATTCTCATTCTCTCTCTTCTCTTTCTTTCACTCTTCTCTTTATTGCTCTCTTTCTTCCTTTATCTATGTCCCACTCTCTCTGTTGCTCTTGCTTGCCACCTCTCTTCACTCTCTCTATCTCAACATGTCTATTTCTAGGTCACATTTTACAATCGTCCCTTATTAACTTTTTTCTCTCTCCCTATCTTCATTCTCTCAATCCAACGAGACATAGCATATGTGTGGAGTGAGGGATATGAAGATAGCTTCCTCTCTCTTTCTCAAACTATCTCCCTTCTTTCGCTTATGCTCTTGCTGCCTCTCCCACCTTTCCCACTCATTGCCTCTTTCTCCCTCTGTATTGGTCCATTACTTTCTTTTGCACCCTTTAACTTAGAGATAAAGAGAGAGAAAAAAAAGTAGGAAAAATGTAATGAGGTTGAAAAGGGTAGAGAGACACTGAGAGTGTGTTTGAGAGAGAGAGAGTGAGAGAATGGAGGGTAGAGAAGAGAGAGAGGGTGAGGGTGAGAGTTTTGAAGGGAGGCTAAAAGTGAGTGAAGAATGGGGAGATAGATAATGAGAGGGAGTTACAAGGAGGGAGGGTAAATGAGGGGTGAGGAGGATGAAAGAGATAAATAAAGAAAGGAATGAGGAAAGAGAGACAATGGTCCATTACTCTTTCACTTTTCTCCTTCATTTTTTATCTCATTTGTTTATTTACTCCCACCCTCCCACTCCCCTCCATTACTCTTTCACTTTTCTCCTGCTCTTTCTATCTCCCTTTATTGTTGTCACGTTCCCAACTCTCTCACTTTCAATAGAAATGTGAGAGAGTTGAAGGTATATGACCTCACTCTCCACCTCTCTCCCACTCTTTATTCTCATTCTCTTTCTTCTCTTTCTTTCACTCTTCTCTTTATCACTCTCTCTTTCTCCCTTCATCTATCTCCCACTCTCTCTGTTGCTCTTGCTTGCGCACCTCTCTTCACTCTCTCTATCTCAACATGTCTCTTTCTCTGTCACATTCTACAACCCTAGCTTAATAACTTCTTTCTCTCTCCCTATCTTCATTCTCTCAATCCAACAGTACATAGCGTGTGTGTGGAGTGAGGGATTGGAAGATAGCTCCCTCTCTCTATCCAAAACTATCAACCTATTAGTCATCTCCTCTCCCTCCATTCCTTATGCTCTTGCTGCCTCTCCCACACCTTACCTCACTCATTTCATCTTTCTCCCTCTATCTTGACTTAGAGATAAAGAGAGAGAAAGAAGTAAGAAAAAAAGTGGGGAGGTTGAAAAGGATATAGAGACACTGAGAGTGAGAGAGAGAGAGAGTGAGAGAGTGAGAGAGAGAGAGGGTGAGGGTGAGAGTTTTGAAGGGAGGCTACAATTGAGTGAAGGATGAGGAGATAGATAACGAGAGGGAGTTACAAGGAGGGAGGGGAAATGAGGGGAGAAGCGGATGAGAGTGAGATAAAGAAAGAGAGGGAAAAAGAGACAATGAGAGAGGTGTGAGAGGAAAAAAGTGTTAGAGAGGGTAGGGTAGAGAGAGATAAATTTGAGAGAGAGAGAGAG
>NW_018221602.1:12698-15000 GCF_001263595.1 Phalaenopsis equestris
AAGAGTGTTAAAAAGGTTAGGGTAGAGAGATAAATTTGAGATAGAGAGAGGGAGATAGAGCAAGATGGAGAAAGGCAGATAGAACATAAAAGAATAAGAGAGAAAAAGAAGAGAGAACGATTGAGAGAGCAAGAGTGACAGAAAGAGAAAAAAGTGAGAGACTGAACAAAGAGAGCAAAACTGAAAGTGAGAGAGGATGGTTGAGAGAGAGATAAAGATGAGAGAGAAGCGAGTAAAAGAGTGAGGAGAGATTAAATGGAGTCAGAGAAGTTAGTGAGTGAGAGGGAGCGAGTGAGGGACTAAGAGAGAGAAAGAGAGGGTTAGAAATAAAGTGAGAGGGAAGTATGTATCGAGCAAGAGAGAGTGGAGGACAATAAGAGGAACAGAAGAAAATAAAGGAAGACATATAGGGTGAAGTAGAGATAGAGAGATAGAGTCAGAGATAGAAAGGGAGAGATAGGGAGATAGAGAGGAGTGTGAGGGAGATACAGTGAGAGAGAGAGTGAGAGAGAGAGATAAGAGAAAAGAACAATAGAGAGAGCTAGAGAGAGGTAGAGTGCGAAGGAGGAGAGAGAAATAGAGAGTGAGGGAAGAGTGAGGGGAGAACAATGGAGAGAGATAGAGAGAGTTAGAGAGAGTGAGATAGAAGAAAAGGAATGTGGTTGAGATTGAGAGAGGATGAGAAGGAGACAGAGAAGGATGGAATGAGAGATGGAGAGAGAGGATGAAGGGAGTGGTAAGAGGAAGAGGAGAGAGGAGGAGGGATAAAGAGAAGGAGAGAGAGGGATGGGAAGAAAGAAAGAGAGCGATGAAGGGGGGAGAGGGATAGCATGAGGGAGAGAAGTAGAA
Organism: Phalaenopsis equestris; assembly: GCF_001263595.1. Classification (NCBI taxonomy): domain Eukaryota; kingdom Viridiplantae; phylum Streptophyta; class Magnoliopsida; order Asparagales; family Orchidaceae; genus Phalaenopsis; species Phalaenopsis equestris. The sequence goes on from NW_018221602.1 coordinate 13,548, forward strand.
GAGAGATATAGAAAGAAAGAGTGAGGGAGGGAGAGAGACTGAGAGAGATGTAAAGCTAGAGAGAGGATAACACGAGAGAGAAAGTGAGAGAAAGAGTGAGAGAGATTACAAGGGAGAAATGCTGATATAGAGAGTGGGGGAGAAATAGAGGAGGGAATGAATGAAAGTCTCCCTCTCAAACTCCTAATAACTTTCTTATTCCCTCCAACTTAGAGATTATAAGGGAGAAATGCTGATATAGAGAGTGGGGGAGATATAGAGAAGAGGGAGAGAATGAAAGTCTCCCTCTCAAACTCTTAATAACTTTCTTATTCACTCCAACACCTCTCCCTCTCTTCTCTATTTCTTATCTTTTCTCAGTTTCTAACTCTCTCCTCTCTCCTGCGCACCGTCCCTTTTCACTCTATCTCTAAATCTCTCTCTCTCAATGTTTATTACTTGCTCTATAATTATCTCCATATCTCTCTTACACTTATTCTACCTCCCTTCTCACTCTCTCTTTCTCTTATGATCTCTTCTTCTCTCATTCTCTCTATCTCTTTTTTTTCTCTCTCACATCTCTTTCTCTCTCACTCTCCTCTCTCTTTATATCACAACCACTTTATCTACTCTTTTTTTCTCCCTCTCCTTGGCCTTCTTTATTTCCCACCCTCCCTCGCTTTTCTCTCCCTCTCCAACTCCCTATCCCTCTATCTCTCATTCTCTACATCTCTTTCTTATTCTCATTCCCTCCTTCCTTCATTCCCTCACTCCATTCTCTTCATCACACACTCTCTCTCACATGCTACCTCCATCACTTGCACACTTGCATTGCTCTCTCACACTTGACATATCTCTCCCTTTCTCTCTCAGTCTCTCTTTCTCTCTTTTACTCACTCTCTCTTTCTCTCTTGCTCTCTTGTTATACCTCTCTCTCTTTACATATCTCCCACTCTCTCTTTCTCGTTCACTCTGTTTCTCTTTTTCACTATCTATTTCATTGTCTCTATCTTTAATCCTCTTCCTATCCCTATACCTCGCTCTCACCCATTCTAATCTCTTTATCATACACGCACACAAAGTCTTCCTTCTCCCTCTCTCCCTTCATGTTCCTCTTTGTCCCCTACTCTCTCCTCCCCTTCCTCCTCTCTAAACTCTTTCATCCTCGCACATAATAGAGATAGATAATGAGCAAAAGAAAGAGAAGGATAGGAATGGGCAGAGAGAGGCAGAAGAGGAGAGAAGGAGGGAGGGCGAGTAAAATGGGACAGTGTCTCAATAGCTCTCTCTTTCTCTCTTCCAATCATCACCATTTCCTTCTATCTATCTCTATCTGTCCTCCCCCTTCTTCCTCTACCTCTTGTCTCACCTCTCTTTCTCTCTCTTCTCTCTTGCTCACCTTTCATACTCAATCATTATTTCTCCTCTCTCATTGTTTCATTTCATTTTTCTCTCCAAATTTTTTTTATGTCCC
>NW_018221602.1:15098-16885 GCF_001263595.1 Phalaenopsis equestris
ATAAAGAGAATGAGTGAGAGAGAGAATTAGAGAGAAAGGCAAAGAGTAAGACAGAGTGAGAGAGCTTAAAGAGGAGGTTATATATGAGAGAGTCAGAGCGAGAGAGTGAAATCTCTCATGCATGTCTCTCTTTTAATGCCTCCCTCCCTCACACCCCCACTCTCACCTCTCTCTTGCACTCTCTGCCTCAGCTAGCTCTCTCCTTCTCTAGGAAAAGGGATAGTTAGAGAAAAAAAGTAAGAGGGAGAGAGGGAGAGAAAGCGAGGGAGTGATAAAGATGGAGAGGAAGGCCAAAGAGAGCCAAAGATAAATAGAGGGAGAGAGAGAGAGAAACTAAGTACTGAAAGAGAAGGAGGCATACTCATGCAACCCTCTCTCTCCCTCCCTCCCTCCAACCCTCTCTTATATCCTCTTCCTCCTCTCTCTCTCATTCCTTATTTCTCTCTTCCTCTCACACTCATGCACTTCTTTGTCTCTGTATCTCTCTTTCTTGCTCTTTGAGAGATGGAGGGAGGGGGGACTAAGGAAAAGTGAGTGTGAGCGATAGAGAACAAGAGGATGATTTTTGAGAGGGAGGGAGGGAGAGAAAGAGAGAGAGAGAGATGGAGAGCAAGAGAGAGAAGATATCGATAGATCGATCAAGAGATATAAGAGAGAGTGGGTGATTAGAAAAAGTGAGAATATATGTCAGAGTAGGAGAGTTCTAAGATCGAAGGGAAGGAGAGAGGAGAGAGATAATAAAGCATCCTCTCCCTTTCTCTCTCTCTCTTTCACTCTCGGTCTCCTCAATCTATCGCTCTATCTCTCATTTCTCACAATCCCTTTCTCCACTTTCTCCCACTCTAACTCTCTCACACCCTCTCCTGTAATCTCTAATTTTTTATTCTCTTTTCTATCTCTCCTAGCACTTTCTCTCTTCCCTCATCTTCTCTTCTTTATCTCTCAAATGATGGAGCGGGAGAGAGTTCGAAAAAAACCTCATGAGAGGAAGGCAAAGAGATAATGATAAATAGATAGAAAGAAAGAATGAGAAGGAAGAGAAGATGCTCTCTCTCTCTCCATCCCATTTCATCCCTATATCTTTCTCTCTCCCTTTCTTAGCTCCCTCTCCAAAAGTTAGAGTGATAGCGAGGGGGGAGAGAACATATTTAGAGTGGGGATTAGTGAGAGGGGGTTGGAAGGAGGGAGAGAGGGAGAGAGATGGTTCATGAGAGAATAGGAGGAAAAAATAGAGAGTGTCTATGAAAAGAAGTAAGGGAGGGAGGGAGAGAAGGTGAGAGTAGAGTGATAGAGGGTGGACAAGAAAGGGAGGTAGGCTTTCCCTCTCTCTCTCTCTTGTTTTATTTCTCTCACACTCTCTTCTTCCTCCCTATTTTACCTTCTCTCTGTCTCTCTCTCCCTTTCTTCTCTCACTCCCTTTATGCTCCCTCTCTTGCCTCTCCTTCTAGCTCTCTCTTTCTTCTTTCGTACTTTCCCTTCGTATTTCTCTTTCTACTTGTTCCTATAACACATACTCTCCTTACCACTGCTTTTTTCTCATTCTCTCTTCCTACTACTTGTTCTCTCACCCTCCCTCTTGTATGATCAATCTCTTATGTTCTCTCAATATTTGTATCTCATATGTTCTTTCTCTTTCTACTTGTCCCTATAACTCACACTCTCTCTATCCATATGTTCTCTCTTGATTGCTTGTTCTCTTCCTACTTCTTACTACTCGTTCTCTCACGCTCCCTCTTGTATGATCATACTCTTCTCACTCACTCTCTTGTTCACTACCTCTCTCTCTC
>NW_018221603.1:0-7514 GCF_001263595.1 Phalaenopsis equestris
TTACAAGAACTTTATAATAGGAAAAATAATAAAAAAGAAATGAAATGAAGGGAAAGATGTATCATATAATATCTCCAATAATTAATTCATATTAATTATTAAGAGATATATGAAATAACATAAAATAGGAAACCAAATAATTATTAATCTAAGGAAATAAATATAAAATAGGAAAGGAAATATCTTCTTATATTAAGGAAATAATTTATTCTTCATAACTTCTTATAGGAATAAATTATTTCCTATTATAATTTCATGCATATAGAATTTTTCTTGGATTCACATGTCTACTATCTAAGCTTTTATATTTTTGCATCATACACCCAAACTTTGTTATTTACATGCGTGCTACTCAATCTCAATCCTTTTTTTATGAACTTACATATTCACTATTTAAAGTTTCATACTTAGTGTATGCGTCATAATTTTTTATGGATTTACATGTCTAATATTTAAACTTCGATGATCTTTATGTGTGTCGTTCGAACACGTCCAAGAAAAATTTTTTTTTTGAGTTGTTAGGTGCAAAACAACACAGGCTTAGGAAAAGATGAGATCGTCGTGGCGCCTACGTGAATAAATAGAAAACTATGGAGTATTTCTGATTTAAATAATTACAGAAACTTTAAAAAATTCATAACTTGATGCAGAAGAATATTAAAAATAAAATAAATATACTCCTATGCTCAGTAAATTGAGGAGAATAATGTGAACAAAAAAAAATTTAAAAAATGTGCTTTAGTTAATTGAATGGATCAACATTGAAAATTTTTTATTTTTGAACTAAAATAATTCCGGAAGATAAAATTTAAAAAAAAAAATACACACTCTTCTCTGGTAATTTAATTAACCAATGAATAGCAATTCAACAAAGTTTTTTTAATAGTCATTTGGATTAAATTAAAGGAATTCTAAAGTTAAAAGCCTAAAGGGTAAAATGATAATTATGGAATTTTGAACCCCAATAATATTTAAGATCAAAATAAAGGGTTAAAGGGTAATATGGATCATAATTGACTCTCAAAGATGACTGAAACACAAAAGTTTAAATGATAGAAACCAACTCATGATATTTTTTAAAAAAATGGTAAAATTGTAATTTCTCCAATTATTGAGAGTTAGGAGATGATTAAGTATGGAACATTCTCAAGTGAGGGGCTTGAGAAAGGAAGACAAGAAAGACAATAATTAACTAACTTGAAGCCTCAGATTAATAGTTAAGCATGATATAATGTTTAATAAGGATTAACATCACTTTACTTGACTTTTAAAATTACAAATCTATCCTTAATAATCTAAGAGCTTGGTAGTGAGCTAAGATCGATCTGAAACTATTTAAGGGAATTAGAAAATGAAGAACATAGTTTGTCATAAGCACTATAAGCTCAAGTTCAATTACGAGAGAGTAAAATTTCCTTAAGTAATTAAACACGCTCTTGGGACGATCACCCATTCAAGCACCGAACAAAATAGCTGCTAGACTACTTATGAGTTAATTTAGATATACTGAGCATAAATTAAAAGATATTAATTCAATTTAGATGGTTTAATTAACAGTCTAGCAAGACTAAAATGAACTTAAAATGATCTAGAAGATTCCAAGTTTGTATAGACTAATTCTTTAAACATCCTTGGGAGATTCCAGATATTTTAAAGGTCATATGGGTCTGTCATGATTTGTTAAAGAAAGCCATCCTGAAAACACAAACGATCATTGAAAATCAGACGAACCCCTAAGGACCCTCCAAGTTATGGTTTGGGATCCGATAATTCACACAAATCAATAGAAATACCCCAAACTACTTATCTTACATTAATAACTGAATGCTCAAGGATTTAAATCTTTTCTAAGGTATTTAAATCAACTTTAACCCCCCAGGACACTTGAACAACAACAAAAACAAACCTAAAACATTGAAATACATGGTTAAACTTCCTAAACCTTAGACTTTAGGACTGTCTCTTTAACAAGGAGCTTGAAGCTAACACCGTGGGCAGCTGACATAAATGTACAGAAGAACGACTTCGAGAGAGCAATGATGCACCAAAAATATATGCATTTTTAGACCTATATTTTATACTCATTTTTGGTGATATTACATTTTAAAAGAAGATATTTTTCATGTTTTATTGCAGGTTGATGATTTTTAGCACTTGAAGTAAAAAGGAAGAAAAAAAATGGAATTTGGAGTCAAAATGACATTTTGGAAGAAAAACTCAGTGCAGACAGTGCCAACATGAAGGAGGAGTCCAGAATAGTGGGGGCACCGACGACGTCATTTGAAAGAGAGCACAAGAAAAAAATAAGACCATGGGCGCTGACAACGCCATCATGGGCGTCAATGTCGCCAATGTCGGTGCTGGGCGAATTTCTAAAAGATTCAATGAATTTGGACGCTTTTTGAAGAGTTATTGGATACACCTCTTGGAAAATCGACATTATGCTTATTTAGAGCGAAAATTGATCAAAAAAGGGGGGTTAGTGTGTTTTTGAGTTTTCAGGAGTGTTCCAATCTATGTATTGTTTAGTGTGGTGAGTCTAAGTGTGATTTCTCCTAAGAGTTGTTAGAGAGGGAGAGAAGTGAGAGATTTCTTCTTCCCTACATCTTTGAAGAAAAAATCAAGAGTCTTGTAAAGAGAGAAAGAGTCCAATAGAGGCTACAAGAAATTTGCTTTGAGGAAGAGTTAAAGACAATCAGTGTTTGTTTATTATTGTTGTATAAACTTTTTTTTATTGATGAAATTCATATTTTGTTGTATCTTTCTCATGAAGACTGGGTAATTTTTTTTGTCTTTCTACCTACTCTGAGATATGACGAAATGAAGAGATAATTTGGATGTGTCAGTTTTAAAATATAAAATAAATTGTGATGATTTTTCACTCTGTTCTTAATTTACTTTTTGATTTGGCCAATTGAAGTATTAACATCTGCTGTGCAACATACTATCCCGAAAATGTAGTATGAGTTTTAAAACAAAGTGAGAATCACATTCGATTCCATGAAGGAGCGTTTCATTCATAGAATTGGGTGCAAATAAATAGGTAAATATATATTATTGGGTGAAAAATTGGAGATTTCTAGGGTGGCAGATTAAAATCTCCAATTAGGTCTTAGTGTTTAAGAACTAAAGCGAGAGTTAGCCTTCAGGGGAAGGGAAGTGGGACCTCTCGAGTGAGAGTCGGTATCCTCCCAGGCTAACCACGAATTTAGAGGCTAAACCTGAGAGCAACCAACGATTCTTTATTACACTGACTAAGTATAGAGAATTAAAATTGCTCCTATTTGACAAAATACAAATTCAAACCATTTCTCTTTCATTTAACCAAAAACTTATTGTAGTGGGAAAGATGCTTTCTCATTTTAGATAACTTTATCACAAAAAAAATATAGTTTGGTAGTTATTGTTTAGCTTTGCTTTATAGTTTTGCCAGTAGTTGATAATTTAGTTTTGAAAGCACCTTAAATGTTCGGAATTAGTGTAGTAGATTTTCTCTATTATTTTGAATTTCCTAATTTAAATTTCCATTTCAAATTTAAACATTCATCGTGGGATCAATATTTGGGGCTTAAATAGAAAGTCTTGTATTACTTGATAACGATAAATATACTTGCGTAAAATTCCAACATAAATTGCTTCAATTTCTTATTCATAAAATAACAAATCAAGTTTTTGGCGTCGCTGCAAAGCGGAGTCAACTTTATTAATTTTACACAACTATAATTTCCGAGATCAAGTTTTTAGCGTCGTTGTCGGGGATTACAATCTTCAAGTAGTGGTGTCAGCTTAATAAATACTTGCATATAAAAATCACGATCAAGTTTTTGGCGCTGTTACCGGAGAGGGTAACGATAAGTTAAATAGATTTGGTAAATTAAGAAATTTAGTGATACAATAAAATAAATAAAATAATTTTTTTTAAAAAAAATCATACAAAAAATCATAAAATATAATATTTTTTTAAAAAAATTTCCTTGCTTATTATATTTATTTATGCGTAATATTGGATCTGAAGATTTGATACCTTACGATTCAGAATTAGAACGCACTATTAGAAAAGTTCGAAAAAAACAAAATTTTTTTTGAAATTTGAACGAAATAACGAATAAGTTAGATAATCAAATAAATGAAAATCGACAAAGACCTTTAAGAAATTATGCTAATCCTACAGCAGATGAACTTCACTTGACTATTCAAAATCCTGATGTTATTGCTAATTCATTAAGCTTAAACTTGCTATTATCCAAATGTTACAAAATAATTAGTTTGGAGGAACACCTACTGAAGATCCTAACTTACATCTTGCTAGTTTTCTTTAAATATGTGCTACTTTTAAATGTGATGAAGTGTCTAATGATGTTGTCAGGCTTAAATTTTTTCCTTTTTCATTAAGGGACGAAGCTAAAGTTTGGTTAAATTCATTAGCGCCTGATCTATCAAAACTTGGGGAGAACTATCACAAAAATTTTTAGCTAAATATTTTCCACCTTCGAAAACTGCTAAGCTAAGAAACGATATTACATCTTTTTTTCAGTTCGAAGAGAAATCGATATATGAAGCTTGTGAAAGATTTAAGAATCTCCTTAAGAGATGTCCACACCATACTTTACCAGATTGGCTAATATTCCAACTTTTTACAATGGATTAGTAGGATCACTTATATTGATTATCGATGCTGTTACAGGTGGATCATTAATGTCAAAACCTTTTGATGAAGCATTTTCTTTAATAGAGGAAATGACTACTAATAATTTTTAATGACCCTCTGAACGTGTAAATCCAAAGAGAGTAGCTAATATTCATGATTCTGATGCAATGTCTATTTTAACATCTTAAATTTTCGCTATATCAAAGAAGATTGATCAAATTGGAGTGAACTATTCTCAAATACCACCAGTGTTAGAGCAAAATTCACTAAGACAGATAATTGATACTAAATCATCTTATGAAACTATGAATGTTATAAATAATAGAAGTAATAATCCCTATTCTAATTATTATAATCCTGAATGGAAAAATCACCTTAATATTAGTTGAAATATTTATAGCAATTTGGTGAACCCCTCAGGAAGTTCAAATAACTAAAAGAATCCTAACTATAGACCTTATTATCCTCCTAGATTTAATAATAACTCACGAGTTAAGGAGAAGAAGTTGACTATGGAAGAAGTAATGTTGAACATGAGAAATCAAATACAAAATGAATGAGCTGCAACTAGGAATATTGAAAATCAATTAGGACATATTGCTACTGCACGTGGTAACAGACCTTCAGGAATTCTTCCTAGCACTGTTGAAGTTAATTCAAAAGATGAAAATGAGGAGGAGATTAAAGCTATTCAATTACAAAGTGGAAAATAAGTAGAGATAAGAATCCAAAGAGAAACTAAAGTTAAGAAGGAGAAGGTAGAAATTGAAAGCGACAATGATGAAAATCAACCAATAAAAATTTCATTAGAAAAATCACCACCTCTGTTTCCTCAATGATTGAAGCAAAAGAATAAAGATAAAAAAATTACAAAATTTTTTAAAATCCTTAAAAAGTGAACGATAAATATTTCCTTCATTGAGGCTTTGGAAGAAATGTCAAATTATATGAAATTTATGAAGGATATACTAAACAATAAGAGAAAGTTTGCAGATCACGAGACCGTTGCACTCAGTGAAGAGTGTAGCACAACTATTCAGAAAAAGCATCTTGAAAAGTTAAAAGATCCTGGTAGTTTTACTATACCTTGTGTTATTGGAGAAAATTTTTTGGGAAAAGCCTTATGTAATATAGGAGCTAGTTTTAATCTTCTGCCTCTATTAATTTTTAAATGTTTATATTTATGAGAGATTTCCCCTAATACTGTAACTCTTCAGTTAGCTGATCAATCAATAACTTATCCTAAAGGATTTATAGAAAATGTATTAGTGAAAGTGGAGAAATTTATTTTTGTTGTAGACTTTATTATATTAGATATGAAGGAAGATAAAGAGATTCCTATTATTTTGGGGAGACCATTTCTTGCAACAGGGAGAGCTGTGATTGATGTAAAAAAGATAATTAATAATGAGAGTCATGATCAAGAAGTAACATTTAATATAGCAAACGCTATGAAATATCCTACGATGGAAAAATATAATGAATGTTTTACAATGGAAGTTACTGGTTATCTAAGTAATGAGTGATTTAAGGGAATGTTTAAAGAGAAATTAAGGCAAGAAGAGAATTATAAGAATGAAAATGAGATAAAAAATGAAAATTTAGATTATGTTCAGGACAAATTTGAAATTTTGGACCTTTTGAAAAAGGATAATAAAAATCTTATTCCTTCAAGTATTAAACCACCTGAACTTGAACTAAAAAGTATTACCTGCCCATTTAAAATATGTGTTTTTAGGAGATTCATCTACATTGCCTATTATTATATCTTCTGATTTAACTGAAATTCAAGAGCAAAAATTAGTAAAAATGTTGAAAAGATATAAGAAGGTCTTTGGATGGACTTTAACAGATATTAAATGAATTAGTCTTTCAATTTGTATGCACAGAATTCTATTAGATAAACAATATGAACCTAAAGCTGATCCTCAAAGAAAATTAAACCTGATAATGAAAGCAGTTGTTAAAAAAGAAATCTTAAAATGGTTATATATTGGAATTATATATCCTATTTCAAACAGTGCTTGGGTAAGTTGGATTCACTGTGTTCCAAAGAAAGGAGGAGTGACAGTTGAAGCAAATGAGAAAAATGAATTAATTTCAATAAGATAAGTTACTGGCTGAAGAATTTGTATAAACTATAGAAAATTAAATATAGCTACCAGGAAATATCATTTTCCTTTACCATTTATAGACCAAATGTGGATAAATTAGCAGAGCAAAAATATTACTGCTTTCTAGATGGATATACCAGGTATCATCAAATTTCAATTGCTTCTGATGATCCAAAGAAAACAACATTTACAAGCCCATATGGAACATTTGCTTTTCATAGAATGCCTTTTGGAACATGTAACACACTTGCGATATTTCAAAGATGTATGATGTCAATAGTTTGTAATTTAATTGAACGTGGAATGGAAATATTTATGGATGATTTTCCTGTATTCAGAACTTCATTTGAAATATGTTTAAATAATTTAGAAAAAGTTTTGGAAATATGTGAAAAAATCAACTTAGCACTAAATTGGGAAAAATGTCAACTTATGGTTGCAAGAGGAATTGTACTTGGGCGTAAAATTTCTAAAAATGACATGAAAGTAGATCCAGCAAAAATTCAAGTTATTGCAAAATTACCATCTCCTACTACGATTAGAGGGGTAAGGAGTTTTCTAGGACATGCTGGTTTCTACAAGCGTTATATAAAAAAAATTTCAAAAATTATTAAGCCATTATGCCAACTTTTAGAAAAGGATACACAATTTAATTTTAATGAGGAATGCATATAAGCATTTGAACTAATGAAAAAAAAATAATCACTGCTCCTATATTAGTTTCACCTGATTAGGAGAAACAATTTGAAATA
>NW_018221604.1:0-8234 GCF_001263595.1 Phalaenopsis equestris
AGCTTTGAAATTTGATTAACCATTCAGTTGCCTATGAAAAGCCTTCAATTGAGCTTAAACGGCTTGATTTGCTTGATCAAACTCAGATTGAACTAATTTTGAATTCATTGAACTCTCCTTGTTGAGACAGTTAGTTTGACAATACATTTGTTGAAATATGAGCTTGGATGATCATGAATTCATCATATTTGAAATTGTTCCTTGCTCAAAATACTTAAAGATTTGTGCTTGATGATAATTTTTTAAGGACATATCAATCATATTAAAATTCAAATCAAAATATTCTAAATTAAAATATCTCCAACATGCTTTTACAAATCAAAATATAGAAGTTAAATATGTAAATACATGTGATATCTATGTGAACGTTCCCATATTTCAACATCCTTATTTTACTTTCCCAAGAAAATTTCTATTAAGATCTGTGCGGGAGGACTTGCCATTAATTTCTTTGTGCACGGACATATTTGACGCATCATTGTTTAGAAAAAGAGGAGGACAATAAATGGTTTCATGAATTCTTCAAAAATTCATTTGTTCCAAGAAAAAAATTTTTCAAAATTTAACATATAATCTTTAATTGTTTTGTTTGAAAGGTAGTACTCTATTCAAGTTATGTGCCAAAATAGTCTCCTATCATTTGCAAGTGGTCGTTATGGTCCGAGAGCATATTTATATGTCAAAATAGATCCCGAACTCTTTAAATTAAGGTTAAAATAGTTCTAATGAAAAACTGCTAAAGCTCAATTTTAAAATAATCAGGAACTATTTTAATACTTCTATGAACTCAAAGATTAAGAATCTGTTTGGGGTAGCTGCAGCTTATTGAATAATTTGTTAATAAGCTGATTAAAAATAATTTGTCGTCGATAAGATAGATGTGGTGGCTATTATAAATTTTTATTTTTTTGGAAATGCGAGACCGCAACCAGAAAGCTATCACCGCACATCAATGTGAAAATACAGTTTTCAGTGTTTTGAAAACGCATAATCTGTCAAAACGCAGTTTACCCAAACAGGTCAAGTGCGTTTTCAAAACGCCACCACACCAAATAAACTGCCCCAAACGGACCCTAAATTGACTCCACGTAAATAGTCGGGATCTAACTTATCATTTTAGTCCATCATGTTTAAAGCCAATTGCTTTTTTTTTTCTTGGGAAATTTGTTTTTATATATCTCATAAAAGTAAAAGTTAGAGAAATGCAATTGTTATGTTTTTTTTTATTTAACTAAATATGAGTGAAAGTTTATTTCAAATCAACTCTTTTATTTTATGATGGAATGCTTTTCCATGATTGAAATTTTGTATCATACTCAATTATTGTTCAAACTTTTAATCGAATTTTTTCTTCTAGTTTGAAGATAGGCTTGAGCATTACTAAAACAAGATTCAAATAAGGTTCATACCAAATTAGAATAAGATATAATTTATAGCTATAATACATCACAAGGAGATGCACAACTTCATTGCATCATCTATAAAGAAAAGTATTACATTAAATCAATGTGTTTATAATGTGCTTATAGTAATGAGGTTAGTAAATCACGACGACTTATAACATGACACATTTGATTTGCATTTTTAATGTTTCTAAGAGTGTTTATTACTTCCATATCAATATAAAGAGGTCAAGTTTATGATTAATTAATATCATTTGGACTACATAACATATGCTCTTGAAAAACATCTCAATTCAAATCATTCTATTCAAGTATAATTTCAATTTTTGATAATGCATTTAGGCCATTAAATTGAAATATTGCAATAATCAAAATATATTGAAAGACATACAAAGTCAAATCATTCAATTTTTTTTAAAATAATCAATCATTAGAATTTAGAGAGGCAATAAGATTTTTCTTTTTCCTTTTTTTTTAATTGTGAAAGAATAATTTAATACATTTGTTATCATGATGAGATTATTTTTATGACATCTCTCCATATGACACATTAAATTTTATCCTTCAATACAAGGAAATAATTAGACGACATTAGTAAATTGATAGACAAATAAAATTAAATTATTAGATTAAATAATTAAACTATTAGAGATTCATATCATTAAAAAATTTTAAGGTCTAATAGTTTAATTAAATTTTTAATAATTTAGTTATATTATTTAATATTAAAAATTAAAACCTTATATAAGATATTAAGAAAGCCTACCTTAAAAATAAGGCCATTTTGATACATAAAAAAATATTCACTTATGTATATATTTTTTCAAATATTTATTTATCATATGCTTTATTAATGTGAGCTTGCATCATGAAGAAACTTTTAGAATTATTGATTTTCATCAAACGAACCCGATTAATACCTGTAATTATGCTAGTTTTAAACCAACAAGAGGTAAACATTACATTACTTGTTATATTTTGTTTCCATTTTAATACAAATAATATTTAATTTTGTCTAATTTTCATTCAATGACTTTGTAAAATTAGATTAACTTTTGCAGCTCTATGGCTCCTAATGTTGGCCTTCAAAAGAGAAGCATAAAACAAAGTTAAGTATTGCTAAGATGAGAATGGATAGACAGATGAGTGGCATGACACTTAGAGACAAAATGTGAATGAATGTATCCATAATAGGTTTGGTGTAGCTCCAGTGGCGGGCAACATTTGAGATATTCATCTTAGATGGTATGATCACATTAAATGTCAACCATCTGATAATCTGGTTAGGAGAGTAGATGTTTTAAATTCAAATTTTGTTAAAAAAGGCAGCAATAGACCAAAAAAGACTTGGGCATATTATATAAAAAATAATCTTAATATCTAAGAATTAAATTAAATTATAACACTTAATAGGACATAATGGAGAAAAATGATTCATGTGGCCGACCTCACTTAGTGGGATAAAGACTTGTTGTTGTTGTTGTGATTTACTTGTGCATGTTTAATATTTTGGTCGTATCTCTCAACTTAATGTTATTCTTAAGCTTGGTAGAAATCTAAGAAGTTGATCTATAAATCATTAGGGAATATCCCAATCGAGATTAAAAGCTACCATAACATAAAATTTGTAATTTATATTACTTTATTATTATTTATTTTTTTTTACGAATGTATGGATTAGTTCATAGTTTTCAGTATATGATCTTTGTCCCACCTCATGTGCTCATTTTTTGTTTTAGCATTGGCACTATATACATAGGGCGGTCATCATCTATATAAGCACCATTTTAGTTATATTGAATATGTTTATTGTTTGTATAATTTATATGATTGTATGTGTTTAAATTTTAAAAAAAAGTGTCATCATGATTCGATCAAAGTTCAGGAGGGGTGATGATGCCCAAACAGTGATATATCATCGCCAATCAATTATGGTTCTTAAGCACTAGATACTTGTCTTTAATTTCTCAAAAAAATTCAATTGGGTTTGATCAAGATGCTCTATGTTTGTTGCTTTCTGTGATAGATGTTCTTTAGAGTGAATTTAGATTTGATTATGTTGCACCTCTGCGATCTATTATTTTAATAATCTTGATTAATTTTGATTATCTTAAGTACTTTTGTATAGTTTTTCTGTTATATAAAGTTAATATATGTGTAGTATAGGGAGATATCTTTTATGTTATCTATGCTCATTTTAATCAAAGAAGTATCATTGATTGACTTCATTCGTGTGGTTTTTATTTTTATTTTTTAATTTTTTTTTAATTTTAAAACCTTAACGGTGGGATCAAGGTTGTCCCTCTCGTAAAGACCAAGAGAATTTGCTATTTAAGGCGAGCCTCTAACCAGGGACACTAGGGGACTTATGCCACAGCTGCTAATCGAAGTGCTAACTAGAGGGCTCGCTTCTTATGGTTTTGTTGAAATACATTATCTTTCTACTATTATTGTGTCAAAAAGTGTTCATTAAGTAATATAAAATTTTTATAAGTCTAGTCCTACATTAGTTTGTATCAGAGCATGGTCTAATCTAGGCATCTAAAAGCTATAATATTATTTTAGCTTTCTCGACATTCATAGCTTTATCCCATTTTTTTTCTTTCTAACTAGACTTTATTTTGCCCACATATTAAAGAACAATTGGCTTAAGAACATAATTAGATGTGTTGCCTTGATTCAATTTCATAGTCAAGACATTTTAACTTGGTCTAAAACACAACTAAACCCTATGACTTTGGAGCACTTCACAACGACCAAATATTTTTATTGCCCTACCTTCTTAAACATTTGCCTTGGGAGCATGTTGTCTTATTGCCTTGGCTTGATCGTAGATGCTATATATACTGACTTGACCTAGAAGGTGACTAAGCTCATTGTCTTTAGATAGGTTCAAAATGAGCATACACCTTTTTGTTAGTTTGAAATGCAATTGTATACTATAGTTCATGTTGGCTCAAAAGGCATATATTAATTTAATTACTTTATTACTTTTATTATTTTAAGTTTTATTTGAAGATATCATTCTTGCATCACTGCTTTAAAGAGAAAAAGAAAAAGAGAAGAGAGAGAGAGAGAGAGATGTGTCCTTTATTTTGAGAATTTCATTATGTATGACCATAAGCTCCAGTATAGTCTACCAAACAAATCCTATTCACACAGACAAGTTGGAACAATTTTCAAAAAAAAGAGAGAGGCTATTTTGATTCAACTAGAAACAATAAATAGGAGATTAATTACTGTAAAAGGAATAATCCATGTTAATTCTAATTTCTTTGAACATGGGCTTAAAAATTAATTGAGACCAAGGAGACCTCCACAACCCCATCCATGTGTGCTAATCCTTCTAGATGATGATGATAGAAGTCTTAGGGCCATCAAGCTTGAAGACCTTATCTTTAATGGGGGTTAAGTTCTTAAGATCTATTTAAAATGAGAATAAAATATAAATCAATATTTTAATTGATACAATCTAATTGAAGAGAAAAGAGTTATATTTGTGAATATAAAGCTTAACATTCAAAATCTTAAAACTCAATGTTTAGAAATTGATTTAAAATAAATAAGTGAATAAATTGCTATGTTCAATGAGTAGTTAATGCATTTTGGAGTAGAAGAAGATAGTTTTGCTACACTATCATGATCCGAGCAGGTTTAGAAAGATATTCTAAGAGTTTTTTTTTCCTGAGGGAAGTTGACCCCTTAGAGACGGCCTATAAAATTGTAACAGATTATAAACATTTTCAAAGCTTATCTAGTTTGGCTATGCTTGGTCAATATTGTTGGTCGGCTTATCTAGTCTAACTGTCGACCCAAGATAATAAATGAGAGGGACTTCTGGTCATCCCCAATATAATTGGAGATGTTCAGGTATTGCATCATCACTCGGGTCACTTCTTCGTTGTGAATGAATTAGATGTCCCAGTCTCTTTTTTGACCTAGCGGTTCGGACATGGATCATTTAGTCGTCTTTCGTGGCTCGATCGGCTTCGATCTTGTTGGCTTTGGCTCATATGACTCCACTCAATCGAGTAAGTGGGTATACTATTTTACTAACGGTGCGGCCACTCTCTATCTTCTCTAGACCATTAGATCTCCTCCAACTCTAGACCCGAATACATTTTGGATGTACACATAAAAATCATATAATGGGCCTGTAAAATAGCTTAAAATAAAGTATCATTCTTTAGAAATGATACATTGCGCCCCCGCTCGGTAACATGTCTCAATTGTTTATTAATATAATTTATCAAGAAAATTCAGCTGTCAATGTTCCTCCACGTCAGCCTAGTCTAACCTATACTCTAAATTGAGATAATAGGGTTGCCTCAACGCATCAGGACCGTCCATTTTCCAAGATCGAATGGCAGTTCACGTTCTATCTAAATCCAATGATGGAGGCTGGAAAGTTCGGCTGAAACAACTTTTTTTTTTTTTCTTAATAATTGTTAACATAGCACCTAATTTTTATATATTTATCTATATCACACCTTAATTTTCATATTTACACTTATAACCCTTAAATCTTTAATATTCAGCAAAAATAGCACTATCAACATTTCTAAAATGAAATATATTTTTCATACATGAGTTCAAAACATCAAAATGTTATATATATATACATTGTGTGTATGTGTGTGCGCGCGCGCATAGACACACACACATACACACACACACACACAATGTGTCAGCACGAATTTCAGGGATATCCCACAACTGACAAAGGCTGACAAGGGAAGAAACTTGACATCATGGGAGCCTACCAAGAGTAATCTAATATCCCACGCCTCGTCGATCAGCTTCCATTAGAACAAGAGGAAAACATTTCCCAGACGTGTGAAATTCGATCATCTTCTTAGAAATCAACATGCCAACACAAAACCCACATTGATAAATCTGACATCTTCATCATGAAACTTGTCACTGTCAGGTAGCAAAATAATTTCCATGGAAGAGCTAGTGTTTTAGTAGTATAAATATTGATACCGATCAGACAATATTAACGTCACGGTTGTTCATATTTTGTTTGTTCGGATGGCTTATGTCACGAACTATATGCATTTGAAAGGCGTTGAAGTTCGACTCTGACCTTTTTAAGTCCGGGTTTCTTGATATGGGATTTTTAACTCATTTTTAGAAAATAGAGAGGGAAAAATAAATAAATAAAAAATTGAAGCAAATTATGAGAAATTAAAAATATGATGCAACAATACACTTATTTATATGTTTGAAATGAGACTCAATGCTATAGGACATGTTTTATTTAATTAATATATATTAAAATATAAATTTACCTCACTTGCATTTATCAAATATATAAACAAATGCTTGAGGAATTTAAGATAAACAATTATCATAATCAATTAGTCCTAACAAACCTTAGGGGATATCGACATAATGAGTGTACATTTAATGATTTAAAGTTAGGAAAATTTACATACATACCACTCAATTATCATGTATTTAGATATATAACACTTGCGTTTTTAAACAGGGGAATTTACATAAATAACACCCAATTCTTATGCATTTACCTATCTCACACCTAAAATTTGATTTTTACATGGTAGGGACATTTTCCTATGCATGAAAAGGTGTAAATGACATAATCCATCTTTTTATACATATGCTAGGATGCTTATCATGTAAAAATCAAAGTTTGGATGTGAGATAAGTAAATACATAACAATTGAATGCTATGTATGTAACTTTTAAACTTTACATATATCACCTTAAGTATGTATGAAACTGTGTAATTCATTTTTAAGGTTATAATGATGGTATTTTAATGTGATATGAAAGATTTTGATGGTCTAAGTGTAAAAAAACAAATTTTATGTTCTGGACATGCAAGTGGATAGAAGTTTGGGGGTATGGATGTGGTAAATCCTGATTTGTCTGTGAGCAACACCCGAGGAATAGAATGGAAGAAAGAAGAGATAGAGTAAGATAGAGAGCGAGACAGAGAGAAGAGTGAACCGAACTGAACAGTAATACTTCTTGTGTATCGCTTTTTTCTCCTAAAATGATCTCCTTATTTATAAGGTATTGGGTACTATACAGTGATACTACATTTTTGTCATTGCTTTAATGGGGGCAATGTTAGACATTCTAGGTACTTTACATATATGAGCATATTTCTCGATTGTTTTCTAGCTTGGTCAGTTGAGATTGTTTGGCGTTAGCTCAGTGACGCGGTCCGATCGGTCGGGCTGAGCCGGTGTTATTGATCAGCTGAGTTTGGTTCACTTTAGGTCAAAAATAAGTAAATCGTTTGAACTTTATTAGTTAAACGAGTTTTGAAAACTTTCATTTTTGAGTCTACATAATGGCTTATTTGGCAAGTTCTCAAATACAAGGGACATTTTTTAGGTATTTCTTTGGATTTTACATTAAAGCCATAAGCTTTTTATGTATTTATATATCTAACACCCAAATTTTTATAATTAACTTTATAACACTCAAAATTTTATTATCAGATAAAAAATATAACCATCATTAACTTCTTACTATTGAAATGTATTTTTTCATGTATAGGTTTATGCCACCAGCGTTATAAATGAAAATATCAAACTTTATATGTTAGATATAAAAATATACAAGACTTGTGTGGTATACGTGTAAATTTTTCGAGATGATTTGCCATGTGCAAGTTATGCCCAAAATTTAATTATACCCAAGCATTTCACTGATTAAACTCTGCATTTATTACAATTTCGTCTTTCAATCAAGAAATCTCGAATTTAGGGACTTAGATATGTTTGGGGGCTCGTTTCGCCTGCGACGCGGATTCACGCTGCGGCTCCTGGGCATTTGGGGGCCCATTTTACC
>NW_018221604.1:10960-13884 GCF_001263595.1 Phalaenopsis equestris
AACAGGGCGGGCCCATGCTCAGCTCGTGTGCGGCTCGTTTATATTTCGAGTTCAAAAAGTGTGTTCGTGTTTGGCTCGTTCGCTTAACGAGTCGAACATGAGTTGTTCACGAACAAAGAGTCCTTTTAACGACCCTAATCATGTAACCATAAGACATAAGACAATAAGGATTTGAGTAAAATTTAAAAATTATTATTTATATTAAAATATCATTTGAATCTAATTTTATAATTTTTATTAAATTTTTTTAATCAATATTTTAATTGATTATAAATCTTTGTAGCCTTGTAGTCAATTAGATTTTTTAAAATACTACTTAATATATATATACTACTTAATCAATATTTTAAAATACTACTTAATTATATTTTAGGGTTTAGGGTTTAGGGTTTCGAGCCAAAACGTGTCGAACACGAACGAACACATCTTAGTTCGTGTTCAACTTATCGAACGAAATTAACAAGCCGAACACGAGCTTCTTAACGAGCCAAACACGAGCTATTCGCGAACAACGAGCCGTTTTGACAGCGCTATATTGATGTGCAACAACAAATATTGCCTAAAATTCATTTGGAAGGAAAATATAATTCTTACAAGCCTTTTTGATCATTTTAGTTCAGGTCATAAAATTTTATAGTTAAAAAGTATAGATATAATAATCATCATATATGTCTGTCTATTCATCAAAATATATTAGCACCATGATTGAAAAGAAAATTATGATATAGAAAAGAAAACTTTAACTAAGAAAGTACAATTTCTAATCAACTAGATCTTTTTCTTTCCATCCTCTTAAATCCATACACAGATAAGGAGGGGTGAACATTAATAATTTTGTATATTAAACAAAACTTATAATAGTATCTAATGCATGAAAGAGAAGGAAATATGCATGCCAATCTATCACTACATTATAATAATAAAACCTATTATATTTAAATAAAATTCTATTGTATTGATTGCAAACAAGTTATACTAAACTTAGCGTCATGACTTCTCAATTGTCAAGCTCTATACTACAAGAATTTTACAAATTAGCGTCAAAAAATTCCACCGGTAATAGGGATAAAATTGGATACAAAACCCTATTATACGTTGACAACATGTCTGACGCAAAAACCTAGGCCATAAAAGCATTTAGTGTCGGATAATTTTGACGAAAAAGTTTATTATGGAATATGTGCCTGATATTGTTCGTTGTTAGTTTTCCCGACAAAATGCTTTCGAATGTAATATTTAACTATAAAAAATGTGTCATTTTATTCAAACACAAAATTGTGTAAGCATTTGCGTCAGACTATTTTGACATAGAAGTGTTGCAGTAGAATTCAGTAGCGACCAAATAAATTTAGAATTAGCATCAAATTTATGCTGATGTTAATTTGCATTGGAAACTAGAATGAAAATCAGACACAAACTTGCAAAAAATTTTAAAATAAAAATTATAAAATACCAATGACATTTTGTACACTTGCATCACATTTAGGCATCACCAAAACAGCAAATTTCACAAACATGTATAGATAATGAAAATAAAGAGAGTAATCATACATTACACAAAAAATCTACTCAGTTTTTCACCCAATAAAAATTTCTATAATGTAAAAGGAAAATATAAATACATAATATAATGTCTAAATAACAAATAAGAAAACATAAACCTTATAAGATATCCTCATCATGCTCATCCTTCTCCTCTTCCTTCTTATGCAGTGAACATGCAACGAACTAATATGTTGCTTGCCACGATGCTGTACAATCTACTCCAGTCGCGCAATAATGACCTCGAGCATCTAATTTCTATAGCTTAGTTCGTGTAGCTCCTCAATCAACACGGCGAAATGTTAGACAAGTTCATCATGATTCTATGATGACAACCTTGGACTTTGAGCTAAATGAGGGCTCCTGACCTCAAATACAATACTCTTTGCACACAGGTCGTAGACCCATGCCTCCCTCTTCTTAGCATCTTGCCTCTAGATCTCTTGGTCAGGCTGCTTGGGAACAGACCAACTACTACTACTACTACTTATTTTCATACTTATTGATGGAACTTGGAGTCGCCAACTTGTTTATTCATTGTCGTATTAATCTCATTTCCAATATCTTACTTTATGAATCATCAAAACGATTCGAATAAGGAATGAAATCCAAAAATAAGGGAATACAATTAGAGCAGGCAAAAAAAATCAAAGAACGTGAATAACTTATATTAGTGTGATCCTCGTATGATAGGCCAAAGACCTATGTCCAAAACAAATCAAAGTAAAATGTTTTGAAACCATATCTATTGAGAAAGCCCTAACATAAGTAACCCACATAACAGAGAAATTAGATATTTTTATTCTCTATTCTGGGTTTAAGAGTAATACCCAAAAAAATGTGTTCATTTGGTTAATTACATCTTGGGGGTTACCCTTGAATACTCTTGATTAATCAAAAAGGCTTGCTTACACATTGTGATAATTCATCAAATGAGCAGACCAAAAAGAGGAATGGTTACCTTAAGCCAAAACAACTCGGTTCTTCAAAGTCTGTTCTAAGTCGTGAGGGCAGAGAGATAGTTCTTTTAAAATGAGCCTTCAATAATTCGAAAAATCAACGTCCCTACTCCATCATATGGAAAAAATGGTGAGAAGTATATCCAAAGAAGCAGAACAACATAGCTCGACCTACTAAGGGTCCGTTTGGGGCGGCGATGCGCTGGCGGGCGCGGGTCCCCACACCCCCTCGCTCTTGTCTCTTTGGGCAAACTGTGTTTGGGTTGTTTTCTTAAAAAGCTGTCACTGAAATCTGTGTTTTCCCACCGGTCCTAGCTAAGTGCGGTGACAGCTTCCCAGCTGCGCGGTGACTGAAAAAGTAAAAATTGTAACAGCTACCGTAGTGTTGTGAACATCAAATTATTTTTCAGCAGCTTCACAGCT
>NW_018221605.1:0-369 GCF_001263595.1 Phalaenopsis equestris
GATGATCATCCGGGACGATACGGCGCGACGCGTGGAAGTTGACTCAGAAGGCGGCATCGAATAGGAGCGCGCCACGTGGCTTTTTGACGAATCCGAGGATCCAGTCAGCCCGCGGTTTGAATAAATAAATAGGATATTTAATAAAATCAGAAAATGGCTCCTAAACTTCAAAAATCCATATCTTTGCATAGAAAATTCACAGAAATAAAATAAAAATATCCTCTTGCTCAGTGAACAGAGGAGATTCATGTGGAATTATTTTCACATTAATTTGATGCATAAAGTATTTTTAAAAAATAAATTAGGGTTAGGGGTTTTTCAATTCTCCATTCATATGGAATTAATACCTTAACCCCAAATTTTTATATG
>NW_018221605.1:3245-5102 GCF_001263595.1 Phalaenopsis equestris
GAAAAGCGCTCTTTCATTTAAACTATGAAAATTATGGGGTCAGTTTGACTTCATCTTTTTCAAAACTAAAATTTTTTAAAAAACGTCCTTCTGAAGCGGGCAACGGGATTTCAATTTCGATGACCGACAGCTTCTTACGGGCAAACCCCATACCAAAAATAATGCCGACAAATATCTAGTAATCAAATTTAAGATTTTTGAATCTCTATTCATTTCAAGAAGAATTGAAATTTGTCATGCTAAGAGCATTTAGAACATTCATATGAAAAAGAACTTCATGAAAACTTTACTAGGAATGCTACTAATCCTTCAATACAAGTTTAGAAAGTGTAAAAAAGCTCCTTCCATAAGTTGATTCAAGTGAAGCCAATTTTTGATTAGACATCTCCTCAAGTTTCTCCTCACTCATTTTTTCTTTTCTTTTTCTTCCTCTTTTTTCTTTTAGGATCTTTTTAATCTTTTTTTTTTCTTTTTTCTTTTTCAGGTGAGGATTAATATATCTGGATAGTTGGATAGTCTTTAATCGTTTTGAACTTCACTATTCTCTTCTTAAAGTTAAAACTCCACACCTCTCCTTACTTAATAAAGTCATACTAATTTATGATTTTTTCGTAAAGCCTCATTCCGTTCTTCTTACATGAAACTCTAAAATTCTTAACACTTCAAAAATACAATTTTCCTTTACTTAAAATAGGAAAACATAATCTTATCCTATCATACCAATTATCTTTAACTTTAGAATTGACCTTTTTTATTAAAAATTTTTTTACCTAAATTTACTATAATATTTATAAGCATAAGTATAATCATTTAAAGTTAAATTTCGATATCCCAGACCATGTTAAATTAATTTTTTAAAAATGTAGTTACTTAAGGACAAATAAAATTTAGTTTTCTCCATTTCAAAATAAATTTTTCTTTCCCCCAAACTTAAATTTTTAAATGATTTTAAAAATATTTTAGTACAAAATTTTAGTTGGTGAAAGAAAACAGTAAATGCATAAAAATATAAACTAACCTGTAGAGGATTTCTGAACCTGAAATTGGTTCTGTATACTGCAGGTACTAACTGTAAAACTACATACAGACTTTTAAAGCATTACATAAAACATAAAATATTTTAAAGAATTTATTGGGAATTAAAACATAAATACTAAGACTGAGAAATAAAAAATGAAATACTACACATTCAACAAGCTCAAACTGAAAATCCTAAAACAAAAAATGAAAAGTAAAAAGTCTACTATTACTATTACAAATTACAGGTCCACAACAAAACATAAAAATCTTAAATCCAACAAGTTTCAAATAAAAGTGCAACACAGTACAAACAAATATATAAATAACACATAATATCAAATCAAACTTAAACTAAACTATTAGTTTTCATCTCCTTCCTCACCATCATCATCATCATCTGAAATCACTGTTTCAAAAGTTTATTAGAGGAAATATATCTTAACTATCACATTCATAATAAATTACATTTGGGGAGAATTTTATGAAATAAAAAACCTTTTGATGCCCTCACAGAAATTTTCTCTGACATACAAAATTTATTGTTTTCATAAAAACTTTTGGGAGTATTGCTTTTGTCCTTACCCAACTGAGTCTATATATTAATGATATCACATTGTTGAATCATGAGCTGGTCCATAATACCTTCCAACGATGCAAAACTAGAAGTAGATGCTTCTATAGCAGATGTAGAGTGTTTATCCCTTCTTCCACTTCTAGACTCAACAAATGATTCTACTCTTTGAATTGAGCCTCCCAATCGGATTTTGAGGTTGTAATCTCTCTTCGTTTCTATGGGATTCAACTTCTGATTGTTCAAACTTCTGATTGTTCACATAA
>NW_018221605.1:5146-15073 GCF_001263595.1 Phalaenopsis equestris
CAAGCCTCCAGCAGTAGCACTACCAGCAATACTCCGAGCATGATGAACTATAAGCGCACCAACATCTATTTTCTTCATGTTCTGAATGCAATAGTTCAACACAGCTCGATCCTTTGTAACATCAACAAGATGATTTGTAGGTAAAAGTCTGGTAGAGTTGAAGTGATGTCATACTTTAGACTGAATCGTCAACATGGAAGCGAGGAAGTTAACTATTTTGTTATTCTTTATCTCCACTCCTCTCTTCCATCAGTCAGAAAGGCAATGACTTCTTTGAACATGATCTTCCGTAGTGAACCATAGGTTGGCATAGAACTCCTGAACCTTCGGGACGATCGCTGGCGAGAATCAACCTTTCAACCTTGCCTCCCAAGTTCGCAAACACCCTTTCCTAGATCAATCTCCGGGTCTCAATTTGTGTATTGTAATAGTGTTGGGCCTTGAAAATAACATACTTTTGAACATCAAATTTGCCCGATGTTCTTCCTCTTTTTTGTGTGAGGAACCATCAGAGATTCTACAAAATCCAAATAAATTTCAAATAAATCACTAAATCGTAAATCTAACTCCCTAAGCAAGATTATTTGGTAAGAAACTTTTCACCATGAGTTTTCTTCAAGCATTTTCACCAAAAATCCCATTTTTCGGATCTCCAAAAATCCATGGTGAAAATAAAAAATTTCTAAGTTAAAGTAAAGTTCTTTCCAAGAGAAGATAAAATCTATGAGTTTTGGCCTCCAAATCCTTCTCCTTAGCCCGCAATGTGATGCCCTAGAATAAAGGTTGGAGGTGGAAGACGACCAAGCGGCAAAAATGGAGGTTTTTATACGATTTTACGGGTTTTTTAGCCAATCTGGCGTGTTCAGATCTTTGGCTCATCATGCACCAAGGCTCTGTAAGTTGGTGCATCATGTGCCAGAGCGTAGTTTTGTCCAGATCTCAGTTTCTGTGGAAATCTGCTCTGTACCGCTTTACGTCAACCTTTATTTGACTCAAATGAACCTTTCTAAGTATAATTAAACATCAAACTAACACAAATTTTCACAAACAACACAAAACTCATATTTATACATGAAATTCACATTATTACAAACGAACAATTTTCAAGCTAACACATAACAAATTCAGTGTTCTAAAGCAAACCAATGTCCTAACACTGAAATCTAAACATTAAACTTCAAAGCCAAAAACATAAATAATGCAACAATAGAAAGTAAAGGTAATCCAACATAACAGACTAAAACAAATAATACTAGACAAAACGTTCTATACTTAACTTAACTTCAAACATCCTCTTCACTCTCGTCCTCCTGGATATCTCTCATAAACTGGTAGTGCACATACAGAGTGTAGAAGGGCCAAAATATAAATTCATCAATTGAATTTTCCTCCTCAATCCACGCAAGTGTAGAAGGGCCAAAATATAAATTCATCACTTGAATTTTCCTCCTCAATCCACGCATGCTTCTTGAACATACGTACCAAACCATCTTAAATACGCCCTGTATGTTCAAAAATATTTCTTGAGTCTCCAATTCAGGTGATCCAACATTTCAGAATATTCTCAATTGCATGTATAAGATTATGCACCTCTTTCTCTATCTTCTTAATTCTCTTTGAAAGTGCACTCGAGTTATAGTAGGGATTAATAGTTGATGAATTATGGGATCCTTGATCCATTAGTACATTTATATCTATTTCATCTCCCATTCCAATGCAACTGCAGTAGACTTCAGGATCCATCAGCTTCTAAGGCAGTAGTACTTTCTTTCAACTTGCATAAGGTACTTGCGATTGACTGCAGAGTTGGAAAATAATAGAAGGATTTTGCAAGTGGATGTCCTAATCTAGTTGCAGCTCCATTTACGATCAATCTCAAAACTGATTTTACAATTATGGCTCCAATATCAACAGATTTTCCAGTTTGAATACAGTAGTTCAAGATAGCACTCTCCTTAGTGACCTTACTAATTTTCATATTAGGCAAGAATTTCAAGTAAATGAAGAAATGTCATGCTTTTGAAGTAGGATTTAAAAATGATGAAGAAAAACTCACATTCTTATCATCTCGAGCTTCCCAATTAGCATTTTCATCCATAAGGTAACAGTAGAGTTCATCCATGTTATCTCTTGTAGGGGTAAAATTTGCATAGTGGCTGACAGACACGTTCTCAATAATAAACATTTCGTGATTCTCGAAGGATTGAACTGCATAAACCTACCTCACATGTAGATCATTCCTTGGTTGATCCCATGAAGATTTGCATAAAATTCTTTCACCACAGGACGACTAAATCGACATTAGTGTAGCAAGCACTTCCGAATGCCTCTACACAATAACTTCTTCGACTCAAGTATTCGGCGTGTTGAATCATTGATTAACAAATCCCCTCTCTTTGATTAGTCTTTTCTTCATTATAACTCGATCATGCAACTTCTGTTCGTTGAAACCGATGAAATTTCATCGGTTTAAAATTTCAAATCTAGCGGAGTTTCTAGAGGAATTGAAAAGTGGTGATTCTGCCCTCGTTTCCCCCCTAAAATATGTCTTGGAGTCGATTTTTAGGAGTTATTTGAAGGTGTCCCCGCCAAAATCGCCAAAAATCATCATTTGAAACGTTTTAAGTCATTTTCGTCTCCGTGCGCATCATGCGCCAGCTCTCTGGAATTCAGCACATCATGCGCCAGTTCCAAAATTTTGGCGGTTTTGATTTTGATCAAATAAATTCTCAGTCTTTTCACAACAGTAGACAAACAAAGAAGTTTTTAAACATTTTTCTCAAATACACGGATTACATAAAGACATAAATACAAGCATACATATAAGATTTTAAACAAAAACTCAAAAATCAAAGTAAATAATGATACATATGGGTTGCCTCCCACAAAACGCTTGGTTTAATGTCGTCAGCACGACATTCTCAGTCTCATTCTGGGTGATCCAACATGATAGTCTCTTTAGCATTTGGTCTTCGACCATTAAAATAAGGTTTCAATCTGTGCCCATTCACTTTAAATATTCTTCCAGTTTTTGGATCTTCAATATTGACTGCTTTATAGGGATAGACTTTTATAACTCTGAATGACCCTTTCCACCTAGACTTCAATTTTCCAGGAGATAATTTCAATCTTATATTATGTAATAAAACTTCTTGTCCACGTTTAAATTTTTTTTATACTATCTTCCGATGAGATCCTCCATCTGTAATAATTACTCTCGACATTCCATATCTTATAAAAATATTTTTAATTAAAAATCTAGAAACACTCTGAGCATCACATCTAGGTATAGAAATAGCTTCAATCCATTTGGACATAAAATCAACATCAAGCAATATATATAAATTTCCAAATGAAGCCATAAATGGTCCCATAAATTCTAATCCCCACACATCAAAAATTTCAACTTCTAATGTGTAATTTAGAAGCAATTCATTTCTTCTAGAAATATTACCTACTCTTTGACACCGATCACATATTTATATATATATATATATATATATTAGCATCTCTAAATAGAGTATGCCAATAAAATCCAGATTGTAAAATTTTTCGAGCAGTTCTATCATTCACAAAATTTTCTCCAAATTCATAATCATGACATTTTGCATAATCTCCTGAATTTCTTCATAAGGCACACATCATCTTATAAATAAATCTTTACATTGTTTATACAAATGAGGATCATCAAAAAAAAAAAAGATTTTGCATCATAAATGAATTTCTTTTCCTGTTGTTTGTTAGTCCATATGGTAAAATACCACTAACAATATAATTCACAATATCAGTATACCAATGTATTTTCCATCTTTTTACAGCATAAAGTTGTTCATTAGGAAAAACATCTTTAATCCCTCTCTCCAGATCAAGTATTTCTTCCTGTTCTAGCCTCGATAGATGATCAGTTATTTGATTATCAACCCTTTCCTATCGACTACTACAAAATCAAACTCTTGCATCAGAAGTATCCATCTAATTAATCTTAATTTTGCATCATTCTTTTGCATCAAATATTTAATAGTCGAATGTTCAGTATGCACAACACATTTAGCTAAATCAGATATGACCTAAACTTATCAAAACATATACAATGGCTAATAACTCTTTTTTAGTGGTGTTATAGTTAATCTGAGCATCATTAAGAGTCTTACTAGCATAGTATATAACTTTAAAAATTGTATCATATCTCTGCCCTAATGCAGCTCCAATTGCATAATCACTAGTATCACACATGAATTCAAAAGGTTTCTCCTAATCAAGTGCATAATCACTTGCATCACACATTAATTCGAAAGGTGTCTCCTAGTTCGGTGAAACAATTATAAGAGCAATGATCAATTTTTCCTTTAAAGTTTCAAAGGCTTTAAGGCAATCTTGGTTAAAGTCAAACTTTGCATCTTTTTCTAGAAGTTGACATAAAGGCTTAGTAATTTTCTTAAAATCTTTGATATATCGTCTGTAGAATTCAACATGTCCTAAAAAACTCTTAATTTCTCTTACATTAGTTGGATAAGGTAAATTAATAATCACTTGAATTTTAGCAGGATCTACTTCCATTCTATTTTCTGATATTTGATGTCCTAATACAATTCCTCATGCTACCATAAATTAACATTTTTCCCAATTAAGGACTAAATTTGTTTCTTCACAGCGCTTATAAAATTTTGATAAATGTTCTAAAAATCAATCAAATGAAGTTCCAAACACTGAAAAATCATCCATAAATACTTCAATCTATTTATCAATTAAATCACAAAAAATTGCCATCATACATCTTTGAAATGTAGTAGGGGCATTACATAAACCAAAGTGCATTATTCTAAAAGCAAAAGTATCATAAGGACTCGTAAAAGTTATTTTTTCTTGATCCTCAAAAGTTATTTGTATTTGGTGATAACCAGTATATCCATCCAGAAAACAAAAGTATTTATGCGCAGCTAGGTGAAAGTTGACATCATACATCTTTGAAATATTACAGGTGTGTTACATAATCCAAAAGGCATTCGCCAAAAAGCAAAAGTTCTATAAGAACTAGTAAATATTATTTTCTCTTGATCCTCAAGAGCAATACGTATAAGGGCAATAAATATTTGGTGATAACCGGTATATCCATCTAGAAAAAAAAATATTTGTGCCAAGCCAATTTATCCAACATCTGCTCCAAAAAGGGAAAATAATCCTTCTGGGTTGCAGAATTTCATTTTATATAATCTATGCAGATTCGCCATCCAGTGACTTCTCTTGTTGATATTAATTCATTATGCTCATTTGTCACTACAGTTACATCTTCTTACTTTGGAACACAGTGAATTAGACTCACCCAAGCACTGTCTGAAATATGATATATTATTTCCGCATCTAACCATTTTATAATTTCTTTCTTAACCACTTCTTTCATCATAGGATTCAGGGTCTGTTTGGCGCAGCTTATAAGTGCGGGCGACATTTTGAAAATGCCGCCGTACTGTTTGGTTTGCGCGTTTCACCAGCTTATCAGAAACTGCGTTTGGGTTTTTACACTCAATGCGGGCCGCAGGTCGACCCCTGCAGTCGGCCCGCGAGCCGCGTTTCAGGATAAGCAGCTTCTCCTGAAACGCAGAAGCTGCCCCAAACAGACCCTCAATCTCTTTTGAGGATCAGTTCTTGGTTCATGTTGATCTTCCAATAAAATTCTATGCATACAGATTGGATGACTGATTCCTTTAATATCAGCTAATGTCCATCCAAAGGCTTTCTTATATCTTTTCAGAAGTATAAGCTTGATTTCCTTTATTGTTAGAGCTTCTCACTGGGTTCGCAACATTGTTTCCCCATTGTGGATTTGCAGCATTCAAGTTATTGTTACTCCAACTAAAGTTTGGATGATTCTTTTAACGGACTTGCAGCATTATAATTATTATTACTCCTACTAAAAATTTGGATGATTCTTCCAACCGGGATTATAATAATTGGCATAAAGATTATTTAAACCATTTTTTTATTGCATTTAAGCTGTCATAAGAAGATTGAGATTCTATCATTTGTCCATTGAGTTTTCCTTAAGCACAGGTGATGTCTGAGAATAATTCATTCCATATTGATCTATCTTCTTTGATATAGCAGCTATTTTTGCAGCTAACATAGATATTGCATCAGAATCATGAATACTGGCTACTCTTTTTAGTTTTACCCTTTCAGAGGGCCATTGAAAATTATTAGTAACCATCTCTTCAATTAAAGAGTATGCTTCATTGAATGGTTTTGATATTAATGATCAACCAGCAGCAGCGTCAATTATCGATCTAAGAGATCCAACCAATATATTATAAAAAGTTTGAATTATTAACCAATCTGACAACACATTGAGTGGACACTTTCTAAGGAGATCTTTAAAACTTTCCCATACTTCATAAATTGATTCCCCTTCAAACTGACAAAAAGATGTAATATCATTTCTAAGCTTAGCAGTTTTGAAGGTGAGAAATATTTAAATAAAAATTTTTGTAATAAATCGCCCCAAGTTCTGATAGATCAAGGTGCTAATTAGTTTAACCACATCTTAGCTTTATCCCTTAGTGAAAAAGGAAAAATTCTAAGTATGGCGGCACAATTCGACACTTCATCATATTTAAAAGTAGCACACAATTCTAGAAAACTACAAGATATAAATTAGGATCTTATGTTGGTGCTCCCCCAAATTGAATGTTTTGCACCATTTGGATAATAGTAGGTTTAAGCTCAAATAAATTGGCAGGTATCGCAGAGATTTGTTTGTATACTCAAATGAATTTCATCTGCTGTAAAATTAACATAATCCCTTAAGGGTCTCTAATGATGTTCATTTTAATTTCCAACATTACTTAAGTTGCAAGTCATTTTGCTGGAATGATTTTTCTCTTTTTGTTATTTTCAAATTTTTCTAATAATTCTTTCTAATTCAAAATCGTAAGGTACCAATTTTCAGATCTTGTACTACGCATAAACAAAATAAAACAAGTAATGAAAAATAAGCAACACACTTAAACAAGAAAATGTTCAAACTAAACTACAAATACTATTTTATTATATTTTTAAAATAAAATAAAATAACTAATACTTTCTGTTACTTCTCCGACAATGGTGCCAAAAACTTTATGCGTTGAAACTTGGAATTAAATTAATAATAAGTATGCAATGTAACCCAAACAATAATGTAACTTTAATAAAAATAATTTATCTTTAAAAACTCTTTTAAACTCCCAATTTTCTTCTACATATAATGCAAGTATACATATCATTCAAGTAATACAGGACACTAATGAAGTCCTACATATTGATCCCACAGGAAAGTTGGAAATATATAAGCTAGCTATTAATATTCTATTCATAAATTAAAATAAAAATAAAAACAAAATAAAATATGAAGTTTGAAGTTAAACTACTCAAGTGAAATGCTACTAAATATGCAGATGTACAACTACAACAGTTAAGTTAAACTAGTTGCTAAATTTTCAAAAGTAGAATTGCTGAAATAAAATAAAAGTTTTTGTTGACGAAAAGTTTAAGTATGAGAAAACACCATTCCCCTTTACAATGAAAATATGGTTTGCCAAGAAATTGAAATCATTTTAAAAATATAATTAAAAACTTTTTTGTGCAAAATAGGAGCAATTTTGTTCTCTACCCTCTTCCAAACGCTATAAAGAATATTGACTAATCAAGAGTTTGGTCTCTGAAGTCCTACATATTGATCCCACAGGAAAGTTGGAAATATATAAGCTAGCTATTAATATTCTATTCATAAATTAAAATAAAAATAAAAACAAAGTAAAGTATGAAGTTTGAAGTTAAACTACTCAAGTGAAATGCTACTAAATATGCAGATGTACAACTACAACAGTTAAGTTAAACTAGTTGCTAAATTTTCAAAAGTAGAATTGCTGAAATAAAATAAAAGTTTTTGTTGACGAAAAGTTTAAGTATGAGAAAACACCATTCCCCTTTACAATGAAAATATGGTTTGCCAAGAAATTGAAATCATTTTAAAAATATAATTAAAAACTTTTTTGTGCCAAATAGGAGCAATTTTGTTCTCTACCCTCTTCCGAACGCTATAAAGAATATTGACTAATCCAGAGTTTGGTCTCTAATTCCGTGGTTAGGCTGGAAGGATACAGACTGTCACAACAAAGCACCCACTACTCCCTCACCTAAGGGCTAAAATGCTCACATTAGTTTCCAATCAACTGAATCAAATTGGAGATTCTAATCTGTCACCTTAAAATCTTTCAATTCTATATCCAACGAAGTATATTTTCTTAATTATTTGTACTAAATCTCATGGATGACATACTCTCCCATGAAATCAAATGTGATTCTGCCTTTGTTGTAGAAATCGTAGCCCCTTTTTAGAACATATGTTTCTTAACACATTTTAACAATTCAATTAGTTAAATCAAAAAGTAAATGAAGATTGAAGTTCAAATCGTCACAAATTATCTATATTTAAAATCGTAGAAAAAAATATCAATTCTTCACAAAACTATTTCTTCAAAGTAGGGAGAAAGATAAAGAAAACTACTCATAATTCATGAGAAAGATACAATAAAACACGGACTTCATATATAAAAATAAGTTTATAAACAAAAGAAATGAAAAATACAATTTATCTCACAATCCTTTCTAAGTAAATCCCTAGAAGTTCTCTCCAAGTCTTTCTCTTTTTACAAACACTCTCAAATCACTCTTAAAAGTGTAATGAAGAAGAAATCTCTCACCTTCCCTCTCCTCTTACAACCCTAGAAGATAATCTCCAAGCCCTTGACATTCTCTCTCTATCTCTCTCTCTTGGTTCTCACGCCACCTATCTTTTTTTGCCCCCCTTTTGAATTCAAAGGTTTGACTTTTGAATTTTGGAGGGAAATTGAAATTCTTTTCAGAGGAAAAAGCCCAAAATAAAATCAAGTTGGAGAAGAACTTCAAAGATGTGCCTCTTTGATCCAAGAGTCAAATCCCTTCAAATTAGAACATTCCAAAGTGTCTAGATGCATTGAATCACCCCATGGGGTGTTTAGAACAAGTGCCCCTTTGAAAATTCGCTCAAAATTTGTCTTGAACCGCCTTAATTTGAAAAAAGTTGCATCTGTGCCGATCTGGCGCATCATGCGCCAGTGCTCTGGATTTTGGTACATCATGCACAAAACCCCAAAATTGACAGTTTTTGCTCCAAATTTTGCTCCTTTTATCATTTTTGCTCCAAATGCCTAAAAATGGTATGCATACAACAAAAATACAAAAATATCTTTCTTTAAAATGCAATATCACCACAAATAGACATAAAAAAGGTACTTATAACAATATATTATTTTTGTGTATCAGTCATCCCTTTGTAAGAATCCATGATAGGGATCCTTAGCTTGAGCGGCGGTATCACCTCTTTGATTTGATGAATAAAACCCCTCGTGCGAGTTGTCGGATAGGCGCTCGCATATGCTCTTCCATCGTTTGTTTGCTTGTGCAGACGAAGCGATGTCAGTGTGCTGGGACTCACCTTGTCCCTATGTTCGTTGGTCGCTGATCTGGTTGTCCGGAATAGGTGGGTTCCTTGGTAGGAACCTTTGGGGATGGGCCCCTTAAGGTTTCGCTCACAAACGAGGCGTCTGATCGTTTTTTTTATGTGATTGATGCCCGAAGGACAATAAATTGTTCCATCATGAAGGTCATTTGGGCTTGTAGGCCTTAGATTTACGTGTGGATGTCTGATTATGCAACGTCTCTATTAGGTTCCATGTACACTATCTCTCTTTGGGAAGTTTCTCCTTCGCAGTCTTTTCCACTACTCGTTTGTGACATACTCCACGCTTATCACACCACATTTCAAGATGTTGGATCCTAACTTTCTTTTTTTGTGAGCACAACCGAAAAGTCGAAATTGAAAGAGCAGAGAGAGAGAGAGAGAGAGAGAGAGAG
>NW_018221606.1:0-22989 GCF_001263595.1 Phalaenopsis equestris
CCACACTCAGCCACATGGCGACCGACATCTATGTGCAGAGGGATACAATATTCTTTATCATAAATATTGATCATGCAACTATTCAGAATGCAGTCCGCCAGTAGTATACTCCATCTGATCATCCTTTTGATCATTCTCTTTATCTCAGAAGGTAGAGGATCCACCTCACCCTATCTGAGGATACCCTGGGGGTTCCCTTTCCTATCTTCAACAAAATTATAGCAGCAAACGCACTTGATGGTTATCCTGCCTTTCCTACTAATCAATTTTTTTTGTTCTGAGTAAGTTTTCTTCATTAACAGACCAGCTCAACCTCTGTCTCTCAGGTCAAATACAAAGTCACGAATTCTTCTTTCATCATTTTCAGAGATACCCTTGTATATAGCTCTAGGCCTTCCAAAATGATGACAAACTTTCCTTGGTTCTTTTCATAGAATTCAAATTCTCACTTCTTAACTCTGTTCATCCTTTCCAATTCTGCCATAGGAATCCTTTGAGAATGTCGGAGCGGCTCCCTCATCTCAACATCTGTAGGATACCATTTCTGACTCAGCTCTGTAGATAATGGAATATATGACTCAGTATCTAGGTATGCTGCCTTCTGGTACCCTATATCGGCGGTTGTGAACTCCTCAAGACTTGTAGTGATCCAAATAAAGAACATTGCACTTCGGGTATTCCACGAATGCTCCTATTGCTTCTTGTATGGGAATCTCAACATTGCACATCAAGCAACCCCTATAAAGTGCATCTGAAATTTCTGGTAGTGTCTGGTCTGCAAAAAACTCTGACTCATCCTCTATAACAGGTGGACTAGTAGAAGTCTCTCTCATGCAAGGAACATAAATTTTCCCCACAGGAATCGCGGTGAGTGTATTTTATGCATCTTTCATACGTCTCTTTTCCTCACGTAAGAAGGTTCTGTGCTTGCGGTGAATAGCATTATGGTGTTGAGTTCTTCTTAGTGGCGCATCTGACATTCTTTCTTCATCAACACCGATTAAATTCCCCGTCGGTGCTGTTATCATGGATGGCAAATGACTAGTCCCTTCCATTTGATTTTGTTGTGTTATCACTTTCTTCCTCTTCAATGAGGAATCTTCTTTAGTACCAATCCTCAGCAGTGCTGATAGTCCTTTTTTCTCTTGGCGACTGATTATGTCCAATAGAGGACCCTCATAGTCCATGTTGACCTGATGAAAGTCTAAGTCAAAGTCTATGATGCCACCCTGAGCTGCCTTTTATTTGTTCAGTACGAGACTAAAGCCATCTCTAAAGGCAAAAACCAGCTTTCATTCCGATATTTTTCTGTAGAGATAGAAAAACATCAGTGCGCTGAAATTCAACAAGAACAAGAACAAGAACTATGCAATTATTAAACAAAATATATTTTTAATTTATATATGTGCAATTTTTATTTATTTTATTTATTTTAATTTAAGATACTAGCTCTCACAATAGATTTCCCTCTTCTCCCTCCACTTGGAGGCTAGCATCTCATATCAAAACTTAAGGCTATAAATCAAATTGGCAGCTTTAGTCTGTCACTTTAAAGTTCTTTAATTCTACACCCTTGAAATTATATTCCCCTATTTATTTGCACTCAACCCCATGAACTACATTATCATTCATGAAATTAATATGTGATTCCAACCATTTGTTGACTGAGATAATACCATCTTGGATCTTACATGTTCTCATAATAGGTTTTAACATTTTAATTGGCCAAGTCAAGAAGTAAATGAAGTGCAAGGTCTTGAATCATCACAACTTCTTCCAACATTGAGGTCTAATACTTCAAACAAATTTATTTAAACATTTAATCACTTTTCATTTTAAGAAATAAGGTTTAAAAATTTACTAAGAATCTATGGAGAAAACACAACCAAACATTAGTTTAAAAGTAGAAATCATGCACACAAACAAGAAATCTAAAATAAAAACCAAGTGTAGTCACAAAGATAAACACTTATCTCAAATTCTCTCCTCCAAATGTCTTAAAGTTCCTTTGAATTCTCGTCCTTCTTTCATAATACAAACTAACACTCAAAATAAAAAAAAAAAAGGTGGCCGGTAGCGGCTGCGACGATGTTAAATTTTGGTGGTTAGCTACTGGCCCCCTCTTTTTTTTGGAAAATCTAAGTCTTTTCTTATAAAAATCCAAGGGGTGCCTTGGTGTCTCTTCAAAAAGGTATCGCCATCCAATGAATCTTCTAGAAGTTTCCTCCTCATAAGCCAATTGAATGAATTTTCCTGTCCATGGGCTATTTCCCAAATTTTCATCAAAGTTGCTTCAAACTCCTCTTCAAAATTCCGCCCCAATTAATATTTCTTCAAGTAAATAATTTTGGTGCTTAAGCGCGAGGTACTTGGTGCTTAGGCTCGAATGCTCTAACGCTTATACGCGGATTCTGGGTGCTTAGGTGCCCCAGTTCATTTTTGTGCCTTTCTTCATTTTTGCTCCAAATTTGACCCCTTTTCACTCCTTTTAGCATTTTTCATCCATTTGATTGTACCTACATGGAAAGCACATAAATACCTTTCATTAAAGCACAAAATCTCAAAAATAGGTATAAAATTATGTACAGAAACACTATATTTTAGGTGTATCAAAATCCCCCAAACTTAAAATATTACTTGTCCTCAAGTGACCTTTCAAACTTTAAAAACCATCAATATTTAAAACTTTCAAACTTTAAAAACCAACATAAGTAGATAATGTATATAAGTTTTCTTAGGAGTTACCAAATTTTAGATTTAGAAATAATATTAGTAAATGAGACCAACCTTAAGTTTAGAAGTTTTTTATGCTAAGAAATATGAAAATATGAGTTTCTATCTAATTCAAAAATATTTTAGATTTTTCAAATATAGAATTTATGCATTTTATTATCTCCACTTAAATTATTTTTATTAAGCATAGTTTTATTTACTATATTATATATTTAAGCGTGAGTTTTTCAAGTCTTATACTTTAAGATCAGATGTGGAACCAATTTTTCATCAGGCACTAATCCTCAAGCTTCTCTTTCCTTTACTTTTTTTCTTTTCTTTTTCTTTTTTCATCTCTTTCTCTTTTTTAGGCAAGGATTATTATATTTTAATAGGCATTTAATGGTTTTGAATTCCACTCTTCCTTTCCTAAAGCAAACAATTGATAATTTTCTTTTACTTAAAAACATAATAATTGTTTTGTAAATTAATTTCAATAAAAGAAATTTAAGTTTTGAAAATAAAACGTCTAAATTTCTAAATTTTTCAAAAATAAAATTTTTCTTACTAAAGATAGTTACACTATATTTAGCATTTTCTACACTAACAATTTTTTAACTTTAAGTTTTTCTTCATTACTATAAATTTTAACTAAATTTTCTTACTCATTTCTAAAATCAAAATTTTACTTCCCTAATATAACTTCATATACATAATAATTTTTCAAATCAAAATCAAATTTATTTGAAATACAAATGAGAACATATAAACTTTTAAGTTTCTTTAAAATTTTTACCCCCCCCTCCCCAAAATTAAATTTTTAACAGAAATAAAACATTTAGCATCATATATAAAAGCAAGAATGAAAACTAACTATGACATGCTTGCAAGGATTTTCATATCCTAAATATATAAGTACACAAATTAAAAATAGGAGTAGAAAATTAAATTGATCAAATTTTAATTACTTAAAATAAAGAGATTCATAAGTCTTCTATGCAGTAGAGTATAAACTAAAAAGCAAATAAACACACTGGCAAACAAATACAATTGCAACATAAAGAAAAAAAACTGGTAGTAAATTGAAAAATTTAAACATGCAGCTTAAAGTAACAAGTTAGCTAAATTCTAAACCTTTCCAAGATTCCAGAATTAAGTTTAACAAACACTAAGTTTAACAAACACTAAGTTTAACAAACACTAACTAAATACACAAAGCAATACAATTAACAAAATTACTACCACACAAATATACTAACTACACAAAAATACAAATACATCACAAAAATGTCTACAAAACACAACAACTAAAGCAAATAATTTCAACTGTCTCAATTGAAAACACTAAGTACAGAATACGTGCTTAATCTACAGTTCATAACAATACATAAACATAAAACAACACAAAACAGAAAACAAAACTACAAATCTAACTAAGCATCAACTTTCTCATTACTATCATCACTACGCCAAGCAGCTGTAGGCTCATATGGTGGATATCTAGGGTATTGAGGAAATACTACATTTCGACTACCTCTATTGAGATGCTCCATAGTTGTGTTGTATTACTCCTCATAATCACTTGTTCTTCTCATATACCCATCCATATGCTATGCAAAATGCTTTAAAATTAATACCTTAGCCACAGTGTGATTGACATTATCTAAAATCCATTGTAATAACTCAGTCTGAAACTCAGAACCAGAAGTCTGACCCCATGATGTAGATGCACGTAAAGTAGAGGCTCGTGAAGTAGAGGCAGCAGAGCTACTTGAGAATCCACCCTTCCGACCAAAAAAGAATGATGTGAATAAGTCTTCACATTCACACTGGTAATGTGCTCCAGTGGCTATAAGATCTCCTCCCAGCTATCATATCGAACACCAGCCTGCTCACATAACGAAAGGATCAAGGATACAAATCCCAAACTTGCGGTAGTAGCGGCAATGACAGAACTGATAATAACTCCATAAATCAATCCTCCAATATCAATCGGCTTGGACTGATGAATACACTAGTTCAAGGTTGCTCTCTCTCAAGTCACTTCACTCAAATGATTTGTAGGTAGCAGACGAGCAGAGATAAAATTGTGTCATGCCTTTGCAATGGCATCCAACTTCGAAGCAAAAAAATTTAATCTTCTTTCATTTGTAATCTTCCATAATCCTCTCCCAACAGTCAAATATGACATAATCTTGTCTAACTCCTCTTCAGTAGGACTATATTTTGCATAAAAACATAAAGTACTAGGAGGAAAATGGTAAAACTGATTAATTACCTCAGGAGAAAATGGTACTGTCTTTGCCCACACTATGAATCCTTCCTCACCAACCTCTAAGAGATTAGCATAGAGCTCTCTTACTACAGAGATCACGACAACAACAGAAAAATAATAGAATCGCTCCCACTAGTGGCTAACAATCAACTCTTCTACAGCTCCTCCCAGACTTTTAAAACATCGCTAAGGAATTAATTTTCTTGAATGCAGTGCATCGCTATACCTGTCCTGAGCTCTCGAACTAACAAGTTTACTTGAATCAAATGGAGCTTTTCCCTTGCTTCTCTTCATTCTTGGTGCCATTTTCTAAAAAATTATATAAAATTCAAAATAAATTCCACAATCAACTCCAAATCACTAAACTTAACTCCTAAAAGCTTAAACTAACAACATCATGCATTTTCCATCAATTTCTTCATGCATTTTCCATCAATTTTTCTAAAATTTTCACCATGAATAGTGACTTTTGGGTAGCTATGAATGTACTCAAAATACATGGTGAAAATAAAAATTTTTTGCATAGAAGTAAAGCTTTTACCTTAAGAATATCAAATATAATGAATTTGGCTTGAATCCACCAAGAAATCCTCACTTAAGATGATGACCTAGCTTAAAAATAGCAAAAAACCGAGGAAGAAGGCGAAGTGGAGTGGTTTAATGGCTATTTTTGGACAAAAAATTCACTTAAAACCATTCGTGAATCTTTCATGAACTGACACTTATGCATGAATGGTTCGACGCTTAGGCGTTGGTCTATCAGTGTAGTCAGCGCTTAAGCGAGAGTTTTGGGGCTTATGCGCCAATGCACAAATTTTGATTTTTTTCATTGAAGTGAAATGCACTCCTAGCCTAAATCAACCAACCCTCTATGGTATCAAAAACATTTTATATATTATTTTCTTCCCTCTCACTTTCATCTAACTCAAGATTCACAAATTTAAACTAATTTGATTCAATACTAAATAACACAATTTCTTTTCATAGACAACACTTATATTCATTCACAAACAATTATAAATATTTTGAATACATAAATTATTAATCCAAATAGCCTTGGATGAGAAAACTCCTGACACATACTCTAAACAAACTTAACAAATAAAAACACTTTAAAACACACTTAACATTAACAAACAAACATTAAACACACAAACACTAAACATGAGCACTAAATCGCGAACTTAATTCCATTCTCTAATCGATGGAACAAATTCTGGCCTATCCTTAGTATCTCTCTAAAAGAACAGACGATGATTAATAACTCTGGTTGAATCTTCTTCAATCCATTTGTTCTTTAAGTACATTGCCTTATCTGTTTCTTCTATAAAATTGGTGTGGCTAAACTGCATCTTTAGTTTCCATTCAATATGATCCATATGTGCGTTAACTTCCAGCACTTTTACTTCAATTGAAACCACATTAGCCTCAATTTTAGTGATCTTTTCTGCTATTCCTTCAGTACTAACAACTAGAAAACCATTATACATCTCTTGCACACTCTGACTAACAAAGTCTGACTAATAAAATTCTTTCTCATTACTTCATCTTTCTTCTTCAAATCACTCTCCCAAGAAGACATTTTTCAAAATTCCCTCTTTTTCACTTAGAATTTAGGGTAAAATGAAGGTGTGGTGAAATTTCTCTTTCTTCCCTTCTATTTATAGGCTCTAAATCTTCCCCATAACTCCTAGGCACGTCTTAGAATTGCTCTTTCATGTTCAAGCCAACCAATTCACAGTTAGAACTTCTAGAAACTAACATTCGCACATGTTTTTTAACTGTCACACTTAAGCGTCGGATCTTGGCGCTTAAGCACCAGTGCTCAGTTTAGCACAAGTCCACTTAACATCCAAACATTCGTTTTAACATGTCTAAGCCATCATTTATGGTCTTAAAATAATCACTAACTTAATATATAATCAAATTACTACTAGAATATTCTAATTCACACACAATAACATAACAATAAAAACAAACACATAGATAACTATGGGGTGCCTCCCACAAAGAGCTTGGTTCTACGTCGTTAACCCAATGTAACTAGTGCTTATTCTGGTTGAACCAACATCTGAAAGTCATTTAATGTAAGCTGGTCACTTAAAAAGTAGGATTTCAGCCTGTGACCGTTCACCTTGAATGTTTTATCAGTTTTAGGAACTTTGATATCCACAACTCCCTTTCATTATAACAAATGGGCCCATCCACCTGGACTTAAGTGTGCCTGGAAATAATTATAACCTTGCATTATAAAGCAAAACTTGTTGACCTGGCTGAAAATTTTTAGTCAGAATCTTTCAATCATGCCACATCTGCATCTTTTCTTTTGTAAATCTTAGCACTTTCATAAGATTCATTCCTTATCTCTTCAAGCAAATTTAATTGCAATAACTTCTTCTCACTAGCATCTTTCAAATTGTAATTAAATTCCTTAATTTCTCAATATGCTTTATGCTCAAGTTCAACTGGTAAGTGACACATTTTCTTAAACATTAGCCTGTATGGGGACATTCATATAGGAGTTCTGTATGCAGTTCTATAAGCTCACAAAGCATAGTCAAGTTTGATTGACCAATCCATTTTGGTTGGATTTACAAATTTTTCTAATATTCTTTTAATTTCACGATTGGATAATTCAGCCAAACTACTTGTCTGAGGATGATAAGTAGTAGCAATTCTATGGTTAATATGATATTTCTTTAACAATTTCTTTATTGCATTTCTAAAATGACTTCCCTTGTCAGTTATGATCACTCTTGACATCCCAAATCTACAAAATATATTCATTCTTAAAAACTTTGCAATTAATTGAGCATCACATCAAGGTAAAGCTACAACTTCTATCCATTTGGATACATAGTCTACTGCTAACCTATCCATTTGGATACATGGATACATAGTCTACTGCTAACAATATATTAAAATTTCCGAAAGATGGTATAATATGTCTCATGAAATCTAATTTACAAACATCAAATATCTCAACTTTAAACATATAATTGAGGGGTATCTCATTCCTTCTAGAAACATTACCTACTCGTTGACATCGATCACAAGTTTTGATATAAGCATTAACATCTCTAAAGATTGTAGGCCAATAAAATCTAGTTTGTAAATTTTTGTATCTTGTTCCATCAAAACCAAAATGTCCCCCAAAATCAAAATTATGATATTTTTGAATAATTTCATAAGTTTCTTCTAAAGGTACACATCTTTGAATAATAAGATCCTTTCCTTGTATATATAAAAATGGGTCATCCCAAAAATAAGTCTTAGCTTCAGATAAAATTTCCTCTTTTTTTGGTATGTCATTCCATAAGATATAATATCACTAACAATGAAGTTCACAAATGATCAGAAACATATCATGGAACATGCCACTCATTAATGTTGACAATTTTTCATCTAGAAAATATTCATTAATCTCTTTTTCAAAATAGAGTGGTTTTTCTAATTCAAGTCTGGACAAATGATCAACAATTTGATTCTGAGCTCCCTTCCTATCTGTTACTTCAAAATCAAATTCTTTCAAAAGAAGAATTTATCGTATCAATCTAGGTT
The DNA here is from genome assembly GCF_001263595.1 of Phalaenopsis equestris. Classification (NCBI taxonomy): domain Eukaryota; kingdom Viridiplantae; phylum Streptophyta; class Magnoliopsida; order Asparagales; family Orchidaceae; genus Phalaenopsis; species Phalaenopsis equestris. The sequence continues at coordinate 8,549 of NW_018221606.1, forward strand.
TTGCATCCTTCTTTTTCATTAAATAATTAATAGCAGAATGATCGATATGCACAATACATTTAGTTCTAATCAAGTATGATCTAAATTTATTAAAATCATATACTACAACTAATAACTCATTCTCTAATAACTCTTTCTCAGTTGTTGTATAATTGATTTGAGCTTCATTAAGAGTTCTACTAGCATAGTAGATAACTTTGAAAATCTTATTATACTTTTGTCCTAAAACAGCTACAGTAGCATAATCACTAGCATCATACATTAATTCAAAAGGTTTTTCCCAATCTGGTGCAATAATAATTGGTACAGTGACTAAATTTTCTTTTAATAATTCAAAAGCTTTTAGGCATTCTTCATCAAAATTAAAAATTACATCTTTTTCAAGTAAATGACATAGATTTCAAGATCTTTTTCAAGTAAATGACATAGATGCTTAGCAATTTTTGAAAAGTCTTTAATATATCCCCTGTAGAATTTAGCACGTCCTAAAAACTTCTAATTTCCTTTACACTTATTGGGTAAGGTATATTAGTGATCACTTGAATTTTTGCAGGGTCTACTTCCATACCATTTTTTGAAATTTGATGTCCCAAAACTATTCCTCCAAGTACCATAAATTAGCATTTTTCCCAATTAAGGACTAAATTTGTTTCTTCATAGTGCTTGAGAACTTTTGATAGATGTTATAAATATAAGTCTAATGAAGTTCCAGACACTGAAAAATCATCCATAAAACTTCAATCCCTTTTTAAACTAAATCATAAAAAATAGCCATCACACATCTTTGAAATGTAGCAAGTGCTTTGTATAAACCAAAGGGCATTCTTCTAAAAGCAAATATACTTTAAGTACAAGTAAAAGTTTTCTTTTCTTGATCCTCAGGAGCTATTTGTATTTGGTGATAACCAGTATATCCATCCAGAAAATAAAATTATTTATGCCCAGCTAGTCTATCCAGCATCTGATCTAGAAAGGGTAGTGAGAAATGATCTTTCCTTGTAGCGAGATTTAATTTTCTATAATCAATGCATATTTGCCATCTCTTAACTTTTCTTATTGGTATTAACTCACTGTGTTCATTCAAAGTCACAGTCACTTGTCCTTTCTTAAGAACGTAGTGAATTGAACTAACTCATGCACTATATGAAATAAGGTAGATAATTCCAGCATCTAACCACTTTAAAATTTCTTTCTTAACAACTTCTTTCATAACAGGATTCAATCTCCTTTGAGGATTAGCCCTGGGTTTGCAGTTCTCTTCCATAAGAATTCTAGGCATACAAATTGAAGGACTAATACCTTTTAAATCAGCAATTATCCATCCAATGGCTTTCTTATAACTCTTTAAAATTTTCATCAAACTCTCTTCTCTTTTGTAGTTAATTTTGAGGAAATTATAACAGATAATGAAGAAGAATCACCTAAAAAGGCATACTTCAAATGTTCAGGAAGTAACTTCGACTCATGCTCGGGAGGTTTTTCAATTGATGGACAAAAAGATGTATTTTTTTCTGTATTGTTCAAAACTTCAAAACTTTATCGAACATAGTTTGAATCTTCCGTATGTAAAACTTTAAATTTATCCAATTCCTTTTCTTACTCGTGTTCCAACTCTTTAATCTCAAATTTCTCTTCATAATTTGTTTTAAAATGACATTCACTTAAATATCTTATCACATTCATTCTATAGCATTCATCATCTTTAAGTGGCTAGGAAAGGTCTCCCCAAAATGGCATTCACTTAAATACCTTATCACATTAAATGCAGGGTATTTCATTGATTTGGAAATATTAAATGTAACTGTTTGATCATTGACGCACATAGTTAATTCTCTTTTCTACACCTTTATTATTGCTCTTCCAGTGGCTAGGAAAGGTCTTCCCAAATTGATAGGTATCTCTTTATCTTCCTTCATGTCTAGCACAATAAAATCAATAAGAAAGATAAATTGATCAACTTTCACTAGGACATCTTCTATAACTCCTTTAGGATACTCCTTTAGGGTAAGTTATTAATCTATCTGCTAACTGTAGAGTTACAGTAGTAGGGGTTATTTCTCATAATCCCAATCTTTTAAGAATTTATATTGGCATAAGGTTGATGCTTTCTTCTAAATCACATAAAGCTTTCCCATAAAATCTATCTCCTACTGCACATGAAATTTAAAGCTACCAGGATCTTTAAGCTTTTCAGAAAGCTTTTTATGAATTATAACACTGCACTCCTCACTAAGTGCAACAGTTTCAGTATCTTCAAACTTCATCTTTCTGTTAAGAATATCCTTCATAAACTTCACATAGCTTGACATTTTTTCTAAGGCTTCAGCAAATGGAATATTAATTTTAAGCTTCTTAAAAATTTTCAAAATTTTTGAAAATTGCTTTTTGAAAATATTTTTGAAAATTGCTTATCCAACCTTTGTTGTCAAAGCCTCAGAGGAAATGGTGGTGGTGTTCTTTTCAAATCAACTTTAAGTGGAGAAATAGTTCTTTCTAAACCTTTCGGAGTGTCCTCTTTTCGTTCTTCAATCTATTCTCTCTCTACTTCAGTCTCTTTTTAAACTCTACCTTCCAATTCTCTTCCACTTCTAAGTTGAACGACTTTTACTTGTTCTTTATTCTGGTCTTTTGGATTTACTTTTGTATTACTACTTGGGATCTATTACTTAATGAATTTGCTATTTGTCCAAGTTGATTCTCAATATTTCTAATTGTAGCTCCTTGACTTTGTAACTGATTTCCCATTTGTAACACTACTTCTTCTATAGACAAGTTCTTCTCCTTAAACTATGAATTAATGTTAAAACCTGAAGGATAAGTAGGTCTATAATTCTTATTCCCTTAGTTGTTCTAGTTTTCCAATGGGTTTACTTGATTGTTCCCCCATTTCTAATTATTTTCTGATTATTACAACCCGTAGTATTGTTCCAATTAAAATTGTGATGGTTCTTCCAACCTAAGTTATAATAATTCAAATATGGGTTATTCTGCTTGTTATTTATGGCATTCAAAGTTTTTAATGATGCTTGAGAATCTACCATTTGGCCTAATGAACTCTATTCAATCATAGATATTGGTTGAGAAAAAAATTCATTCCAAAATGGTGTAACTTCCTTGAAATTGCAGCAACTTGATTTGCTAACATTACAAAAGCAATAGTTTCATGAACGTTTGCTACTTTCTTAAGATATACCCTTTTAGAAGGCCATTGAAAATTATTGGCAGCCATCTCTTCTATTAAATCATAAGAATCATTAAATGGTTTTGACATCCATGAACCACCAGCAGCGGCATCAATAGTAGATCTAAGAGATCCAGTTAATCCATTGTAAAATGTTTGAATTATTAACCAATCTGGTATAACATGGTGTGGACACTTTCTTAAGCATTCTTTAAATCATTCTCATGCTTCACAAATAGATTCCCCTTCAAATTGACTAAGAGATGTAATGTCATTTCTAAGCTTCACGTTCTTTGATGGTGGAAAATATTTAACAAGGAATTTATGTGCTAAATCACCCGAAGTTCTGATAGATCCAGGTGATAACGAATGTAACCATATCTTAGCCATATCCCTTAGTGAGAAAGGAAATAATCTAAGTCTTATAGCATCATCTGATACACCATCATATTTAAATATAGCATACAATTCTAGAAAATTGGCAAGATGTAAATTTGGATCTTCAATCGGTGCTCCCTCAAACTTTTTATTTGATACCATTTGGATAATAACTAGTTTAAGCTCAAATGAATTAGTCAATACAGTGGATTTTTGAATACTACAATGAAGTTCATCTACCGTAGGGTTTGCATAATCTCTTTAATGTCTAAACTCTTCAACATTTTGTTATTTTAATTTGCCATTTCTAGAAATTTTTCAGTAATTTTTAATTTTTAATTTTTTCTAATAGTTCTTTCTAATTCAGAATCATAAGGCACAAGTTCTGCGGAACTTGAACTATACATACATTACTATAAAACACATAAAATTAAATAAAGAAAAACAAAAACTAAAAACACAAAAACAAGAACTTTATATAAAAAATGACACTACAATATTCCTAACAAAATCTTAAAATTTAAATAAGACTCAACAAAAATTTTGTTATCCAAAATCTTCTTTTAAAACTTTTTTTGCAAATTACTAATATTTTTCTCCTTTCTTTCCTCAACAACGGAGCCAAAAACTTGATCCCAATTATTCTATATATAGGGATGTAAAATGCGATGTTTGTGATTATATTTATAATATTTCAATATGAGATACTACGCAAGTATACATATCATTACCAAGTAATATAGAACTTTCTGATTAAGTCCCAAATATTGAACCCACATGAAAGATTAGTTTTAGATAACAAAATACTTAGTAATATATATTCTTACTCAAACTTAAGATGCTATAAAAGGAATAAAAGTTTGATTCTTACTGTAATTTTTTATAATTGAAAATAAAGCAAACAACTAATTAACTGAACTAAAATACTTACAAGATGAAGGCAATATAAGTAAATATCTTTTTCCTTATCATGAATAAGAGATAAACATAGAAATTCAATTGTGGAAGTATGCTAAATGTGTTGTACCAAATAGGAGCAATAATATTCTTTACCCTTATTAGAGATGCTATAAAAAACATTGGTTAATCTATAGTTTGAATATTCTTGAAGACCGACTAGGCAAAGAAGATACTAGCTCTCAATCTAGAGTTCCCTATTCTCCCTCCACCTAGGGGCTAACATCTCATATCAAAACTTAAAACTATAAATCAAATTAGGGGTTTTAGCCTGTCACTGTAAAGTCCTCAAAATCTATACCCTTGAAAATATATTCCCCTATTTATTTGCACTCAAACCCATGGACTACATTCTGATTCATGAAATTAATATGTGATTCCAACCATTTGTTGACTGAGACAATACCATCTCGAATCTTACATGTTCTCACAACAGGTTTTAACATCTTAATTGGCAAAATCAAGAAGTAAATGAAGTGCAAGGTCTTGAATCATCACAACTTCTTCCAACATTAAAGTCTAATACTTCAGACAACTTTCTTTAAACATTTAATCACTTATCATTTTAAGAAAAAAGATAAAGAAAACTACTCAGAATCCTTAGAGAAAACATAATCACACATGAGTTTAAAAGTATAAATCATGCACACAAACAATAAATCTAAATTAAAAACTAAGTGTAGTCATAAAGATAAACACTTATCTCAAATTCTCTCCACCAAATGTCTTGAAGTTCCTTTTAATTCTTTTCCTTCTCTCATAATAAAAACTAACATTCAAAATAAAATAAAATAAACTAAAGGTGGTCGGCGGCGACGGTGGTAGTGATGGCAAGTTTTGGTGGTTAGTTGGTGGCCCCCTCTTTTTTTGGAAAATCTAAGTCTTTTCTTATAAAAATCAAAGGGGTGCCTTGGTGTCTCTTCAAAAAAGTGTCTCCATTCAATGAATCTTCTAGAATTTACCTCCTCATAAGCCAATTGAATGAATTTTCGTGTCCATGGGCTATTTTCTACTTTTTTTATCAAGGGTTACTTCAAACACCTTTTCAAAATTCTGCTCCAATTAATATTTCTTCATGTAACTAACTTTGGCGCTTAAGTGCGAGGTACTTAGAGCTTAGGCACGAATGCTCTGGCACTTTTGCGCTGATCCTGGGTGCTTAGGCGCCTCAGTTTATTTTTGCACCTTTCTTTATTTTTCCTCTAAATTTGACCCTTTTTCACTCCTTTTAGCATTTTCCATCCATTTTATTGTACCTACAAGAAAAAAACAAAAACACCTTTCATTAAAGCTTAATATCTAAAAATAATGTATAAAAATGTGTACAAAAATACTATATATTTTTAGTGCATCAGTGGCCAATAATGTTCAAGTTTTTTATCTTTATTTTCATTTTTGGCCCTGGCTGGTGAGCGCCACACAATCCAGCATGTACTTCTTTGATGATATTTTGTGCTTCTGATCTACTCAGTCATCACGACCACATCTGATTGAACAATCTTCTGTAGAGGACATCACCCACTAGAGCATATGACATAGCTCTTCTCATGATATGGTATGCCTCAGACTTTTCCTCTAGCAGCTTTCCAATTTGTAAATATTCTATTAGTGGCTTGCGCCAGTCTTCGTTAATGTCAACAATGGAAAACATCATTCTTTCTTATTTTTTGAGTTTGTGTAAATTATCGAGGTTGATCCGAGATAAAACACATTGTCCTTGTACTATAGTGTCGATGGAATCCTTCGATAGACATGCCAGTTCCTTGGCAAGTTTTGCTAAAGAGTCGACATGGGCGTTATCTCTTCAAGGAATCCAATATAGAGTCACATTAAGAGTATGTTCTAAGAGTTTCATTGTGTACTGGTGGTATTCAACTAGCCTTGGCGTCAAAATTTTGTGTTGTCCAGAAACTTGTTGGATGACGAGTTATGAGTCACCATAGACTACAATATCTATTATATCCATCGAGATTGCTAATTCCAACCCGGTGATCAGTGCTTCATGTTCTGATTTGTTATTTATACATGAATCTGTCAGGTGATAGGAGAATCTTAACATACCCTTATATGACATGATGAAAATCAGCCCAATTCTTGCTTTGCCTGGTATACCCATTTTTTATCCTTTGTCTTTTATGGCTGATGAAGCTCCATCAAAGTAAATTTCCCAATGTCTGGGAATGGACGGTTCTGCTTGTAGTATCTGTTCATCTGGTAATTCATCATTGAGTGGTGACCCAATTGGAAGGGGGTGTGCTGCAAGAAAATTTGCTAAAATTTGTCCCTTGATAGTGCAGAGGGGAACAAAAGTTATAAAAAATTACAATAAAATCATTATCGGAAAGTGTTGGTCGAGTCATCAAATATTGCAATGGATTAACTTTCAAAATAAGGGTAATCTTATGAGAAAGCATGTAATGCCTAAGCTTTGGGGTGGCAAAAATTAAATCTAGGCAATGCTTCTCAATAAGTGGATACTTTACCTATGTCGGTATCAGACGTCGACTCAAGTATTAGAGTGCATTTTCCTTACCCTCTTCATTGACTTGAGCTAACAGGGCTCCCAGAGAGTCATCTAAGACCTCGGTATAAAGTATCAACGGTTTTCTCGGGATAGGGGCTATCGAAACAAGAGGTGTCATTAAGTATTATTTAACGTCTTCAAAGGCCTGCTAACATTTCTCTTCCTAAATGAATTGGGTGTCCTTTTTAATCAATGCCTAGAAGGGCTGAAACCTACCTGAGAGATTAGAAATAAAGCGTCTCAGATATGCCAATTTTCCTTGAAGGGAGTCGTTGTTTCAAGGTTTTAGGAGGAGACATTTTCAAGATAGCTTTAATCTTATCCGTGTTAATCTCAATTCACCGATGACGAATAATGAATCCTAGAAATTTCCCAGAGGTGACGTTGAAGGTGCATTTTAAGGGATTCATCTTTAGATTATATTATCATAATCATTCAAACATGATCCTCAAATCGTACGAATGATCTATTTTTTTGTTTACTCTTGATGACCAAATCATCCACGTGACACTCTACTGGGTTGTGAATGAGATCATCAAAGATCTTTTTCATAGCTCGTTGATATGTTGCTCTAATATTCTTCAACCTGAATGGCATCACTGTGTAGCAAAAGATCCCAATGTGTGTCCTGAAAGCTGTAAGTGTGCATCCTCTAGAGCCATTTTGATTTGGTTGTATCCTGAAGATCCATTCATGAAAGAGAAAATCTCATGTGTCGGTGCGATGTCCAACATTAATTCTGGTATCGGTAGTGGAAATTCATCTCTTGAACATGCTTTTTTTAAATCTTTGAAGTCGACACAAACACAGATTTGTCCATTTTTCTTCTTAAATAGCACAATATTGGCTAACCATGTGGGGTATTGCTCTTCCCTTACAAAGTTAGCGTCTTTTAATTTCTTTACTTCAGTAATGACTTGCTGCTCTATCTCGAAGCGCATTCTTCTAGGAGCTTGCTTTACTGGGGTCATACATTTGTCCACCCCGAGTTTGTGAACTGCAACTTCTGTTGATAGCCTTGGCATTTCATCATAATTGCAGGTGAAGTAATCTTTAAATTCTGACAATAACTTTATCTATTTTGTGGATTCTTCCTCATTGAGTAGAGAACTTATGAAGGTAGGTCGGGGTTGCTCCTCAGTCCCAAGGTTGAACTCTTTTAATTCATCAATCCTTGACTTAATTTCATCTTCAAATTTTGATGGGGCATCATCTATCAATTGATCTTGAGAGTCATCCTCTACATCGAGGCAATCCTCTTCCAATCTGCTAGTAACAATCATGCAAAATTCCGAGTCATCGACTGGTTCAACAGTACCAAATCCAAGACCTTCTTTCGAGTTAGGAGTTTGACTTTTAACATTCCACAATTTTTCAAAAAGTTGTAGCTTATCCTTTGAAATTTTTTTGGCACATATCCCTGTTGAATTAACTTTTATACACAAGGAGAAAAGTAACCAAAAGGTATATCCATTAATTCATTAGAATCCTCATCCAAATTTACATGATTTTTAGAACTAGTAGAAGGGCAAGCATGGTAAAACTTGATGGGCTTTGAACCAATGCTAGAGACTTCCTTGACCTCTAAACTCTCAACCTTTTAAGGATGGATTGGAGAAAGGGTCATATCATTCACATAGTGGTTGATCCAATCATACATCAACTTATATTCATCTTTCTCCATATCTTCCAAATTAATTTCATATTATGGTTTCTTTTATTTTATCATCATCATTTCTTCCTTAGAGCTTTCTTCATCAGAACTTTCTTCCATGTCGATGTTGATTGTTTGCCTAGTCCATTCAACAACTATTTTGATTCTTCCTCGTTCACGTCCCTGGCCTCGATCTCCCGTGTATGAGCTAAAAGAACTTCTACCAACTCATTGTGACAAAATGGTAGTAGATCATTGAAGTGGAGTTTAATGGCCTCTTCTTTGTAATTCTTTTGAATCTTCCACTTCATTTGCCATAATTTCACAGGAAAAGACATTCTTCTTTCGAGGTGCATAGTAGGCGGCGTCTTTGTGAATGCCCACTTCATGAACTGAAAACGACTGTAAATCTCCCTTGATGCAATGGTCTTGCACTTCTTTGAAATACTTGACGCATTAGTGTAAAGATATCAAAACCATATTATGTTTGTGAATCCATGGTCGTCCAATTAAAGCATTAAATGAGGCCTCTACTTTGATGTGTGGAATTTTGCGGTTGTTACTAGTTCTCCTACTTTCATTAATAGTGTAATTGATCCAAGGGCTCTTTCTCCCTTTTTATTAAATCCTCTTAACATCATATTATCGGTCGTAAGCTTCTGAGCCTCATTATCCAGTTATGCCAATGTTCATAGAATCATTCGGTTAAGTGATGCTCCTGGATCTACCAAAACTCTAGACAATACAAATCTATCGATATTAACAGATATTGAGAGCGGTTGGTTATGATCAGTGATACCGAGCAATAAGTCTTCATCTATTAAGGTTATCCCAAGTTATTCTTTTAACGAGCAAACTTTTTGAGGATGTGCTGGCCAACTGAGCTAAGAAAATCTCTAGGTCAAGCAAGGCTGTAACCAAAGACTATCTCATCTCATTTGATAGGATAAGATCATTGTAACTACTTAGTTTGGCCGACAACCTCCTAAGATGAGCTAGCACGTTATAATCCACTTTATTTAATCCTCTAATCTTTACTTGATCATGTGGTTCTTCCACTGGCGGAGGAGGAGGTATCTCTTCCTGAGTGAATATTTGTTTTCATTTATCCACTAGATTTGACCTCAAGTGTAAAACTTTTCCGCTCCCTAAAATTATTTCTGTGATTTCTTCTCCTTGAGATGCTAAAGGAAAAAAATTTTGTGTCCCTTCTTTTTCATCAGAGAGATCCAAGTTGATAGCAAGTGGTGCACCGTAGCACTTGATGATTAGTTTCTCGCTCCCGGTACTATCGTAATCGGTGTTGTCGATATCTTCATCATTCTCGTTAATGGGTTCATCGTACTTAAGTACGATTTAATGATCAGTTTGGGAATCTAGATCAGAGTTAGATTGAGCAAATTCAATTATTACGTTATCACTATAAATAGTTAAAACGTAGATGAAATCATAATCATTATATTCATAATATCCCTGTGGGGCAAAAAGATAATCATATATGGTTAGGGGTTCGAGGGTTACTTCCCTGAATCTGAGACAACCAATCTAATAGAGGCAACAACTATCCTACCCCCCATAATTTTGATCTTCATGAAGTTTTCTTTTCTTTCTCTTCTATTTGTGGTGATTTCTCTGGCGAAATCTCCATCTTGGACTAAGCAGGCTGTAGACTCAGAACGGCTGCCTGCGCTGAAGTGGTCTAAATTTGATCCAGTATCTTCTTAGATGACTTGCTCCAAACTATACTCCATCCATCCTTTTTTGAATACAAATCTACTAGAGTGATTGGCTCGGCTGAAATCATATTCACAAAACCTTTTTTAGGTTCTTTCAAATATTCATCCGGGATTGTTATATTTCCATTTTTTTAAATTCGTCTCGAGCCAGTCCTTGAAAATGAAACAACCCTCTATTGTATGTCCCAACATTTTGTGGTAGGGGCAGAAATTGGGATACTCCTTGTCAATTTGTCAATTTCTTTTTGGCTCTGGTAATATTTTTGGCTCTGGTAATATGAACTCAGGCTTCTTCATTAAATTTCTGAACATCTTTGGCACAACCTCATCTTTGAAAGAATATACCCTCTTCTTTCATTCTAAAAGATTTGGACCCATTCTACCCTCTGCTCATTGTGGTCCTCCCTGGTGTGACTATTGGCTAGACTGGCCATACTACTATGTTTGTTGCTGCTGAGCATGCTGTGATGATTACTGGAAACATTGGTAAGAATGCTCTATCGGTATCTTTATTGGTTGTTTTCCTTTATCAAGCATTGCCACTATCCTGAACTTCTTTTAGAATATTCTAGTTGTCCTGGACTTATCTAACTTCTCTTGAGAATCCATGTGTTTAACTTTCTCTTGTAAACTGCTGGTTTTGCTTAGCTGCTTTTTGAAGGACTTGATGGTGAGCCTTTTAAGCATGAAAGCTATTGGCCCATGGATGCTTTTGAGTAGAAACTAAATCACATGTTGTTCCTGTAGTTGAGGTTCACATTTCATGCTAAGGTTTCTCCACTTCAAGATATAATACACTAAGTTCTCGTTAGGCTTTTTCCTCTCTACTACGAAATCTCCAATATAAACATGATACTGTGCTCCAAAAAAACTTTTAACAAACAATTGTTCTAACTCAGAAAACATCTTGACCGATCTGTTGGGTAGCTTGAAATACCAATTAAATGTGATTCCTGATAGCCTGCTGGCAAACTATCGGAAGGAGAAAAGCTTCATTACCTCTGGTGTTGCCACAACTAGCTTGAAAATATGATATATGTTGCCTGGGATTTTTGGTCCCATTGAATGTCTTAAAATTTGGTGACACAAAACCCTTTGGGTAGGGTACGACATTGAACTCCTCCGGGTATGGTCTACCCCTTGAAATCAATGCACCGCCCTTAGATTTGACTAAGTCCTCCCAAACTTATTGTTTAACCAAATGGTACTTGGTGAGGAATCCTTCTTTTGCTGATCATATATGTTGGCAGAGGCAACTTCTCTCCTTTCATCGGTAATATGAATTATCTCTAGCTAGTTGACTCCTAGAGAAGCTAATTGTTGTGACTAGGATTGCTCATGAACTGTAAGCATGGCGACCATCTCCTCCATTCTCTTTTCCATCTGACTAATTTGTTCATCTCTTAGTCTAATGACTTTGTGCAAATCATCCATGACATTACCTTGAATGAGAGTTTGGGCCTCGAACGCAGATGTAGTGGCTCAAGTCTCGATGACATGAATATCCATGAAATCCTCATCGAGATAATCATTAAAATCAAAATCTTCATCATCATCAATGGCTACTCTAAGCTCTTTAGCTAACTCAAAAATCTCAGCCCTAAGCTTTTCAACTTTCTCTTCAATTATTGCTTCCTGGATCGTTTTAAGATATGAAGGTTTTTCTTGACATCAAACTCGGTACCAATATCTACATTGATGTCTGATACTTCCGACCCTTGCTTCATTCCATAACTTTGCCCTGCAGGCTCATTGAATTGTATTGGTAGGTATCCATACCTTTATCTTTTGCTATGATAAGTTGAGACGGGGTGTCTCAACAAAGGCATCAGTATGTTGAAGAGAGGCATGATCCCCGTGGTGGAGGCCAAATATAGTATTGGGACACTCATACGAGAAACAAATAATGATATCCTCATACCCAGACGTAACTTAGCCAGTTGACCTTCTGCAGACCTTGAAGCAGCAGAGGTAACAAAATTTATGGTAGTAACGGTAGTATCAACCCAACTTCCCAGACGAAATCTGACGGGAAGACGGGCTGACAAAATAGGAACACATCCCACTCACTTTAGCCAAATAGGAACAATCATATTCTTTACCCTTTTCCAAGTGCATAAAGAACATTGACTAATCCAGAGTTTGGTCTCTAATTCCATGGTTAAGCTAGAAGGATACTGATACACCTAAAATATATAATATTTTTATAAATATTTTTATACCTATTTTTGAGATATTGTCCTTTAATTGAAGGTATTTGTGTGTTTTTTTCTTCAGGTACAACTAAAAAGGTGAAAAATTGCAAAAAGAGTGAAAAAGGATCAAATATGGAGGAAAATTGCAAAAATGGTGCAAAAGTATTTTGGTGAATAAGCGCCAGATCTGACACTTAAGCGCCGGTGAAACAAAGAAGGCCACGCCTAAGCGCTAGAGGCCCTACGCTTATGTGCCAGTGATAGTTACTTGATAGGTTAATTCATTTTGATGAATTTTGAAGGGACATTTGAGACATCAATTGGCTAAAAAGGGTGGTTATGATCATTAGAAACAAAAATATGGTTAAAAGACTTGTGAAAGGAGACATCCTTTGGAGAATACATCGAATTTGGACACATTTTGAAGAGGCACTTGAGGCACTTTTTAGATGATCCATTGAATTTGGACATTTTTTAAGAGACACTTAAGAATCTCTTGAGAAATTATAAATAAGGCTTGGAAATATTTTTAAAAGGGCTCTTGGATTCTTAAATTAATTTGAAGAGGAGAAGAAGGCTTGGAGAAGAAGAAGAAGGCTTGGACGTGAGCCCCAAGTGGGGCAAGTGGGGCGACCCAAGTGGGGCGATAAGGTGAGAGAGAAAGAGAGAGTGTGAGAATTTCTTCTTTTCTTTTCACTGTTCTTGAAGAGGATTGTAAGGAGATTGATTTTACTATACAAGGAGAGTTTGATTTACAAGGAGAGTTTCATTTCCATTAAAGATAAGTATTTTCATTATATTTTTATTTGAATTTAGTATTTTTTTTGTATAGTTTCAAAGCCTTGTTCAATGAAAAGTTCTTGTTGTTTCTCCATGTGTAGTGAGTAGTTTTCTCTACTCTTCCCTCTTGTAATGAATTAATATGCATGTGTAGGATATATAATTGAGTAGAGTGAGAATATATTGTGATGATTTTTCTTTTTTCTTCATTTACATGTGTTGACCTCACTTTTGGTTGAGGTCTAGAAATTTCTTTAGTAGCCTAGGTCTAGCCATAGGACTTTCCTACTGACTAGTCTTAGAAAACTAGAAAAGGTACCCTCACCGTTAGAAACTCAAAACTCTTCTCTTTACTCAACTTGAAGTTCCACATATTGGTCCTAACCTCTAGCACTTAGTAGGTAAGATCATTATGAGAGAACTCAAGAGGAGTTCCTATAGGATTACTTGGCCTTAGGATCGACCCTGGGTGTTGGTTTGAAGTTAGGGTACACAATATCCTCACATTATTCTAGCTAAAACCAATTCATAAGAACCCAAAATGAGGATTTTATTGATCCACAGTTCATTTAGAATGGATATTTATCCAATTCTATTTGAAATACTAATCTTGGGTCTTTTGCCCCTAGGCACCTCCAAATTACCTAACTGCCCTTGGGACCCAAATTTGGCCAAAATTCCCAAATTTTGCCAAAATACCCAAAACTGATCAAAACTTATTCCAAACACTTTGAATACATCCAAATTTGCCAAAACTGACAAAAAATTCCAAAAATGGCCAAATTACCAAAATGCCCCTCCATGGCCCAAAAATCCAAAAATTCTAAAAATTCCCAAAAAATCCCAATACATCCAAAATATTCCCAATTTCATTTTGTCCAACTACACCATGGTCCAATTTAGTCAGTTTGACCGTCTTTGACAAAAACCCCAAATTAGTCCTAATATTGGCTGACAACCCAAATCTCAACAATTGAATGCCCTAAACCTCAAATAGGCATCCAATTTTTATTGAAAATCCTTTATAAGGTCATTT
>NW_018221606.1:23394-23597 GCF_001263595.1 Phalaenopsis equestris
GCACAGCCAAGATTCCCCTTGGCCAATTTCTATAAAATGCTCCCCCCCAGGCCATGAATAGGGTGGTAAAAAAAAATTTTCACCAAGGCCTCCCAAACTCCTCAGAGAGCTTCTCTAAGAGTCCCTCAGCACATTACAATCCAATTCCCTCTCCCACTTCCACCGCAGAAATCCAATTTTGAGTTTAAATTCCTGCCCAAAAC
>NW_018221607.1:0-10317 GCF_001263595.1 Phalaenopsis equestris
CAAACCCCACACCAAAAATAGTGCCGACACTCATACTGACTCTTTCCTTTATCCCTTACTTGCTATCTCTTAGTTTCTTTTTCTCATTCTATCTCACTATTTTTCTAACACCCTCCTTAACACATTGTTGATATCTTGCTCTATTTGTTATTTCTCACTATACAAAGAGATAGAAGAGAGATAGAGATAACGTGAGATAGTGAACAAGAGAAAAAGAGGGGAGAGAGAATGTGTGAGAGTGAGTGAAGAGAGAAAGGGAGAGGGAAGAGAGAGAGCAAAAGGGAGAGAGAGCGAGTGGGAGAGAGAGAGAGAAAGAGAGAGAAAGAGACTGAAAGAGAGAAATAAAGAGAGGGGTTGATTGATAGTGATGACGAGAGAAAGATAAATGTGAATAAGAGAGATAAAGAGGAAGTGAGATTGCTCTTTGATAGCGACTTTTTATATACCTAAAAATAAACAAATTTGACACCACTACTAGAAGATTTAAATCCCTGGCAACGGCGCCAAAAACTTGATCCAACTTTTAATATGCAAGAATTTATGAACCCAAATTTATATATTTATAATGATTTTGTAAAGTCACAATTTCAAACGCAAGTATACGTATCACTCAAGTAAATAGGGCTCTAGTGGAGTTCCGTTTATCGATCTCACAGGGAAGCGAGGTAAGGGGTCTTTATTCAAATCCTAGTCAACTACAATTATTCCTTAGTTTGGAATGTTGATTAAAATGCTGTTTTATTTAGCAACTACTCTTAAATGCAAGTGTTAAATGAAAAGATAGTAACTATAACTAAATGCAAATATTAATTCTAAAGATAACCCTTTTTGGATGAATTGGATTGAAGAATTTTGAGATATTAAAAACTACTATTCTTATGTAATGAATTGGATAATGTAAAGGAATGAGATGCATTAAATATTGTATGTGCCAAATAGGAGCGATCCTATACTTTACTCTTTGGTCCAGGCATAAAGAACATTGACTAATCCTATGCTTGTTTACTGAATCCGTGGTTAGGCTGGGATGATACCGGCTTTCACTTCGGAGCTCCCACATTCCCCTCACCCGAAGGCTAACATTTATGCATCAGTACTCAAAAAATAGGACCGAATTGGGGATTTTAGTTTGTCACCCTAAAATACCCAATTCTACTCCCATCAAAATATATTTCCGTATTTATTTGCATTCAACTCCCATGAACTTAACCATCCAAGGAATCTAAATATGGTTCTACTTTGTTGAGAATTACACAGCCCTCTCTTACACAAGAATTGCACATCCCTCTCGGGTCTTAATACAATTACAACGAATTTTAACACTTCAACAGGCCTTTATTGTAATGTAAATAAAGTGACATCAGTTTATTCTTTAAACTGGAAAAAAAAAGTCTGTTAATCCGCTTCTAACATGCATCACAAAATCCTAAACATGAATTCTTATCATTACAAAAGAAAAGTAAATCAAAACAACGGCATCATATTCTCATGCCATTATTTACAAACAAGAAGAGAGAGTAAGAGAAACACATCACAAAGCACGAAGAAAACACAAAAGAAACTTTGTTTAACCAAAGCAAATCCACTAGATAAGTGTTTACAAAATCATAAGATAATGTAGAACACATGTTCACCTCACTTTTGGTTGAGGTCTATAAAGAAAAACGAATATCTCTCCCACAAAGCCTCTCGCCGATCCATGCAATGTTAAAACATCTCCTTACAAATTCTCTCAAAATCTCCTCTCCAATCTCTCCAAAAGGGTAGAAATCTACATTTCTACTCACTCCTATTTTAAAAACCCTAAAACTTTCTCCACACTTTTCCTAACATTCCTCTCACAAAAATCCCCCTTTTTCTAGCCTAAATTTGTTCTTTTAAAGTGTAGGGATGAAGTTTGAAAAGTTTCCACATGTATCCTTTCAAAAATCGTCCAAATACGTTGTACTTCGGCCCATAACTGCCAAAAGTCGGTCCATAGTCGTCCCGGGCGTCGTCGGCGAGCTTTTTAGTCATTTTTTGGTCTTCTCGGGTAAATCTCATCATCGGCGCCATTTTGGGTGCCGTTGGCGAGCAGACTGCGCAGTTCCATCGTTTGGCTTTGTTTTTGTTCCATTTCGCCCCATTTTAGTTGCGTTGTGTTCCTAACAGATAGCCCTACAAAATAAGCATGAAAACAAACTTCCTATAAAGTGTAATCTTATTCAAAAATATGCAAGAAGTGTAAAAGAGATTAAGCATCAAAAGACTTATCGAAAGGTGATAGGGCAAAATTTCATTTCTTGTTTGTTTTTGCTCCAAATTGCACCGTTTTTGTTTCTTGTTCTCCAAAAGTCCATTTATTGTACCTGAAACAAAAAAATCCAAAATACCTTCCTTTAAAGTGCAATATCATTAAAATTAAGCATAAAATAGGTATGAAATTTTCAACATATTTTCCTTTGGTCAGAATCCCCCAAACTTAACTATTATTTGTCCTCATTTGTCCTCAAGTCCTCAAGTAATTTTAGTACTACATAAAAGTTATGATCTATTGTAGTAAAGTTTTAATTCAGAAATACTATAAGTTTGATCTACGTAAATACCAAAGTGAGATTTTTAGAAAAAAATTCAAGTAATTAAATTAACTCTATAGGTACAAGATTATCTAATCATCAAGTTTAAGAGTTCTAGTTTTCTATTCATTTCAAGAATGACTATATGTTGTAATATCAAGTCACTTAGAATATTCAAATGATAGGAAATTCATGAGAACACTACTAGTAAAAGATGCTAATCCATAAATATAAGTTCAGGAATGTATTTAAGTTTTTCCTTCAGGTGGGTCCAGTGAAGCCAATTTTTTATTAGGCATCTCCTCAAGCTTCTCCTCACTTTTATACTTCTTTTCTTTCTTTTTTCTCATTTGGATTGTTTTCAATCCTATATTTTTTTTTCTTTCCTTTTAAGGGATTTTTGTTAATCCTTTCTTTTCTTTTTCAAGTGAGGATTACTATATCTGGATAGCCTTTAATGATTTTGAACACCACCTTTCTTTTCCTAAATTTGAAACTCAATCCATTCCTTTACCTTATAAATATTTCGTAGCTTTTACATCATTGAGCCCCAATCTTTTCTTCTCAAATGAATTTCCAAAATTCTTAATACTTCAAAATATAGTTTCCTTTACTTTAAATAGTTAACTATAGTCTTATTCTCATATATTAAATATCTTAATCTACAAAATTAATTTTCATTACAAAAATATTCCTTTAAATCTACCATAATATTTAAATATCTACAAAATATTGTTCTCTGAATTAAATTCACTACATAAAATCATATTAATAATTTTTGAAAATATTTAAATTGAGAACATCTATTAGTTAATCTTTTTCTTCCCTCCCCCAAACATGCATTTTTAAATATTTTACAATTTAATTCCATAAAATGTAGTAGAAAGGAAAATTAATTGAATCTTCTAGGTACTGCAACATCTTATCAAATTTATATACATGCAAAATCAGGATGGAATGACAATAGGAGAAAGTAAATTAAGCCTAAAACATGCTTGCAATAATATTAAACTAAAAGGAAGTATATTCAATTTAAAGTTTCATTTTTCTTCCTACCCCCAAACTTGATTTTTAGCATGTATAACATTTAGTGCAGAAAATATAAGTAAGAAAAAAAATAGTTTAGAAAGTCTATCTACCACAAATTTCTATCAAAAACATCTACAATTATTTATTAGGATAGAATACATGTAGTAGAAAGTAAATCTAAACTAAACATGCCAGAATAAAATTAACTAAACAAAGTTCTAACTAGCATAACATGTATCAACATTGAAATATAAAAATGTTCTTCAATTCTTATAAATTGTAATATAAACACAAACACAAACATATAAACAAGATAAACGAGGTCAATTCTTCCTCCATCTCATCGCATCTCACTAACTTACTTCCAATTTCTTACGGAATCACTACAAAAATATATTGTGAGCTTATATATGATTTTATAGATTATAATCCCAAAGATAAGATTATCCCTGATATATTGGTTCTCAAGCACAAACACCAGCCATCACCATATCCCAATAATTAAGCACCTCTAGAAGTTATAAGTACTGTGTAAAATCATTCATAAGTTACTCATCTAATAGGTTCATGACTCCTATCAAATGAAAACAAAGTCCAAGAAAGGAAGTAACAAAATTGAGATGGAACTATCACTGTAAAATTCATAATGTCTTTTGTAAAACTCAAGTCCGGGTGAGGCTCGAGCTGTAGTGGACTCATCAATCCAACTACTACAAAAGAACATACAAGTCTAACCATAATAAGAATTTAAGGAATCATCTCACTCATGACACTCAAAAAGTAAATCAAAACACTAACAATCCAAATATCTACCAAACATCAAGCAAACAGATCAATTCACACTAAAGCAATCCCAATACAACACTAACAATCATGACTCCTAAGCATTCTAAATGAAACCACACAAATAATTATGGGTTGCCTCCCATAAAGTGCTTGATTTAACATCGATAGCCCGATAAATGATTCCACCTGGATCAAAATTCCAATTAAGTTATCATTGATTAATAGCCCAATTTTTTCAAGATCCAGGGATTCCTACAAAGTCCTCAAATTAAAATTTTTCTTTCAGCTCTTCCTTTTCATATTGATTCATATCCTTGTTCCTCATATTTCTTTCTAGATCCAATATTCTTCTAGTAATTTTCTAAATTTGCATGTTAATATCATCCTTAAAATTTATAAGAAATGGAATGATCTCCCAAATTTTGGATCAGATTCTCTCTAGATAATTCAGATTCTGGATCAATATCTTCTATGCTACTCTTCTATTTCAAATTATTTTCCAACTCTTTAGGAATTTCATCCATTGATGTTTCAATTTCCTTGTCCTTATCTCTCAACTCAAAGCTCTTTTGAAACAAATCCTCAAATTCTCTTCTAAATATCAATTCAACAATTTTAAATTAATCATGATTCATTTCCTTAGGATATATCTCAGAGTCACTAGGTAAAATCTCTAGGGGATAACTGTTAATTGCATTAATAATCTACCCCAGTATCAGAATCTCATTCATTTTGTTCGTATACCACGAAATATGCCATTCAATGACTTTGAATAACTCTTTCATAGGAGATCTTTTACTGATTTCATCATTCAATTCTGGTTCATCTTGTGAGTTAGTCGAATATGAAGATATAGAGACTGGTGGTGTATATGAATTCACCAAATAGGTAGGCTTTAAAATTGTATGAGGTAAATTCATTTTAAGGTCATGAGATTTTTCAACAGATAGAATTAAAAGTTTACTATAGTAACGTCCATCATTTCACACCTCTTCTGAACATGCATGAAGTCTTCTTTAAACAACATTTTCATCTCATCATGAAAGTCCATTTTGATCTCATCTATTAACTTACTCTCATAACTTTTTTGGAAATGGTATTTAATTAGATAATCAATTTCATCAATCCAAAAATAATCATCATTTTTTCTCTCAGCTGGATACTTCATAGCCTTTAAAACATCAAAAGTTGCTTCATGGTTACTAATATTTATAGTCAACTCTTTTTTTTGCACATTCATCATAGCTTGTCCAGTAATAAGAAAAGGTCTCCACAAAATAATGGGATATTCTTTAGCTTCCTCCATATCTAATACAATAAAGTCCATAAGAAAGATAAATTTATCCACTTTAACAAGCACATCTTCTATAATCTCTTTTGGATAAATGATGGATTGATCAGTTAACTGAAGAGTTATAGTAGTGGGAGAAATATCGGCTAAACCTAACCTTTTGAATGTAGATAGAGGCATCACATTAATGCTCGATCCTAAATCACATAAAGCTTTTCCACATAATCTTTTTCCAATTACACAAGGAATTGTAAAGCTACAATGATCTTTAAGTTTCCGAGGAAAATTTTTCTGAAGTATAGCGCTGCACTCCTCACTTAGTGCAATTGTCTCGTGATCTCCAAATTTCCTTTTCTTGTTTAGTATCTCCTTCATAAATTTTGCATAAGTTGGCATCTGTTTCAAAGCTTTAGTGAAAGGAATATTTATCGTAATCTTCTTAAGTACGTCTATGAATTTTGAAAATTTTTATCCAACTCATGCTGTCTAAGTCTTTGAGGAAATGGAGGTGGTGGTCTTTTTAAATTGATTTTAGTTGGAGATATTAATTTTTCCAGATCCTTAGAAACATGATCTTCAAGTCATTTAGTTTCCTTTGTTTCTCTCGCAACATCTTTCTCTTTTATAACCACATCCTCTATCTCTCTTCCACTTTTTAATTGGACAACTTCTACTTGTTCATTAGTGTTCTCCTTAGGGTTCATCTCAATGTTGCTAGGAAGTGTTCCTTAGGGTCTATTGCTAAGTGAATTAGCAATTTGTCCCAGTTGATTCTCTAGGTTTTTAATCACATCATTTTTTATTTGCAACTGGTTTTCCATTTGCAGTACCACTTCTTCCATAGACATCTTCTTATCCTCAAATTGTTGATCATTGTTAGAGTCTGGTGCATATGAAGGTCTATAGTTTGTGTTCTCCTGATTATTCCAACTTCCATTAGGATTTGCATGATTATTTTCCCATTTTTGGTTTCCACCGTCAGTAGTATGATTCTAGTTAAAATTAGGATGGTTCTCCCAACCTGGGTTGTAAAGGTTAGAGTACGGGTTGTTTATGGTTTTAAAGCATTATATGATAAGTTAGAATCAATCATATGCCCTACTGGCTACCTTTTTAGGATTTACCCTTGTAAAGGGCCATTGAAATTCATTTGTAGTCATTTCTTAAATTAACACATATGCTTCATCAAATGGTTTTGACATTAATGATCCACCAACGGCAACGTCAATTATAGACCTAAGGAATCCTACTAACCCATTGTAAAAAGTTTGAATGATTAAGTAATCGGGCAGAGCATGGTGTGGACAATTTCTTAGGAGTTCCTTAAATCTTTCCCAAACTTCGTATATTGATTCCCATTCATACTGAAAAAATGAGATAATATCGTTTCTAAGTTTTAATAGCCTTGAAGGTGGAAAATACTTACCTAAGACTTTCTTAGTTAGCTCCTCCCAATTTTTAATAGTGTTAGGTGCTAATGAGCATAACCACATTTTAGCCTTATCCCTTAGTGAGAAAGGAAAAAAGCCTTAGTCTAACAACATCGTCTGACATACCGTTATAACAAAATATAACACAAAGTTCTATAAAATTTGATAAGTGTAAATAGGGATCCTCCAAAGGAGTTGCCCCAAACTGATTGTTCTGCACCAGTTGAATAATCTCAGGATTTATTTCAAACGAGTCAGATTCTACGATAGGATTTTGTATACTTGAGTGAATTTCATCTGTCGTAGGATTTATGTTATCCCTCAATGAAGTATGATGATTTTCCAAATTATTATCTTGAAAGTTTTCCATTTCTATTTCTAGTTTTTCGAGTCCTCTTCGTATTTTTATTTTTTTCTTTTTTTCAAACTCGGGATCATAAGGCACAAGTCTTGCAGATCCTTTGTTTTGCATACGCAACACAACCAACAATACATTAACAATTAAACAAATAACAGATGAAATATATTCAACACAACAAAACATTTTCACGAACACCTTATTTCTCATAAAAACAAATTTTTTTTCTTAACACTTTTTCATATAAAACCACTTTTCACACAAAATAATTTTTACGATACTACAATTTTGTAAGTCTAAGCCTAATTACTTCAACTAAAATCCTCCTAAAGTTCTTACTGAAGCTTCCCCGGCAATGGTGCCAAAAACTTGATGCCAAAAACTTGACAGCGAGACTTTTTATATACCTAAAAATACACGAATTTGACACCACAACTAGAAGATTTAAATCTCTGGCAACGGCGCCAAAAACTTGATGCAACTTTTAATATGCAAGAATTTATGAACCCAGATTTATATATTTATAATGATTTTGTAAAGTCACAATTTCAAACTCAAGTATACGTATCGCTCAAGTAATACAGGACTCTAGTGGAGTCTCGTTTATCAATCCCACAGGGAAGCGAGGTAAGAGGTCCTTAGTCAAATCCTAGTCTACTACAATTAGTCCTTAGTTTGGAATGTTGATTAAAATGATGTTTTATCTAACAACTACTCCTAAATGCAAGTGCTAAATATAAAGATAGTAACTATAACTAAATGCAAATATTAATTCTAATGTTAATCCTTTTTGTATGAATTGGTTTGGAGAATTTTGAGATATTAAAAAATAATATTCTTATGTAATGAATTGGATAATATAAAGGAATGAGATGCATTAACTATTGTATGTGCCAAATAGGAGTAATCCTATTCTTTACCCTTTGGTCTAGACATAAAGAACATTGACTAATCTTATGCTTGTTTACTGAATCTGTGGTTAGACTGGGAGGATACCGGCTCTCACTTCGGAGCTCCCACATTCCCCTCGCCGTAGGGCTAACATTTATGCTTTAGTGCTCAAACAATAGGATTGAATTGGGGATTTTAGTCTGTCACCCTTAAATCTCCAATTCTACGCCCATCAAAGTATATTTCTCTATTTATTTGCATTTAACTCCCATGAACTTATTCATCCACGGAATCTGAATGTAGTTCTACCTTGTTGACAATTACATAGCCCTCTCGGGTCTTAATGCAATTACAATGAATTTTAACAGTACAGCAGACCTTTACTGTAATGTAAATAAATTGCAAGTAAAAACCATCACATTGATAATTAAATCCGCTTCTAACATGCATCACAAAATCCTAAACATGAATTCTACTCATTACAAAAGAAAAGTAAAAAGAAAACAACAGCATAATCTTCTCATACCATTATTTCCAAACAAGAAGAGAGAGTAAGAGAAGCCCATCACAAAGCACAAAGAAAACACAACGGAAACTTCATTTAACCAAAACAAATCCACTGATAAGTGTTTACAAAAATCAAAAGATAATGAAGAACACAATACTTAGCTTTTTTCCCTTTGAAAGAAAGATGAATATCTCTCCCACAAAGTCTCTCACCGATCCATGCAATTCTAGAACATCTCCTTACAAATTCTCTCAAAATCTCCTCTCCAATCTCTCCAAAAGGTTACAAAACTATATTTCTACTCCTATTCTAAATATCATAAACTTTCTCCACACTTTTCCTAACATTCCTCTCACAAAAAACTCTAAAACCGCCACTTTTCTAACCTAAATTCATTCTTTTAAAGTGTAGTACGAAGTTTGAAGAGTTGCGACAATTATGCTTTAAAAAAAACATCCAAATACATTGAATTTTGGCCCAAAACCGCGAAAAGTCGGTCCATAGTGGTCCCGGTCGCATCGGCGGGCTCGAGGGCTCCGTCGGTGAGCTTTTTTGTCATTTTTTGGTCTTCTCGGGTAAATCTCGTCGTCGGCGCCTTTTTTGGCGCCGTCGGCGAGCAGACTGCACAACTCTACCGTTTCACTCCGTTTGGCTCCCGTTTCGCTCCATTTCACCCCATTTCAGTTACGTTGTGTTCCTAACAGATAGCCCTACAAAATAAGCATGAAAACAACCTTCCTTTAAAGTGTAATCTCATTCAAAAATATGCAAGAAGTGTAAAAGATATTAAGCATCGAAAGACTTATCGAAAGGTGGCAGGGCAAAATTTCATTTCTTGCTTGTTTTTGCTCCAAATTGCACCATTTTTGTTTCTTTTTCTCCAAAAGTCCATTTCTTGTACCTAAAACCAAAACATGCAAAATACCTTCCCTTAAAGTGCAATATCATTAAAATTAAGCATAAAATAGGTATAAAAATCTCAACATATTTTTCTTTGGTCACTCTTTTTGCCTATTAAGTCTTCTCTTCTTCTCTTTCTCTATCTCTCTCATTATCTATCTCAATCTATTTTTCTTCCTCTCTCTCTCTTTTCAGTCTCTAGTTTTTTCCTCACTTTATTACTATCTCTTACTCTCTCTCTTTTTTCCCTCTTTAAATCTTCCTCACTTTCTCTTCTCTCGCACTCCTTTTCTCTCTCTCAATCTCTGTCTCTCTCGCTCTTCTCTCTCTAGTGCACTCTTTTTCACTAATCAACCTCTCTCTTATACTCTCCTTCCCTATTTTTCTCATTCTCTCACTAAGAGACTGACCGCGACTTTATATATGCTTAAAAATACAAGATAAATATGGACGTAATAAATATTCAGTAATTGTAAAGTCACACTTATCAACACAAGTATTCATATCGCTCAAGTAATATAGGGCTCTAATGGAGTCCTAGATATCGATCCCACAGGGAGTGGTTTAGA
>NW_018221607.1:10592-11787 GCF_001263595.1 Phalaenopsis equestris
ACTTCAACACCCAAACGATAGAACCGAATTAGGGATTTTAGTCTGTCACTCTAAAATCTCCAATTCTACGCCCGATAATATTATTTCCCTATTTATTTGCACCCAACTTCCAAGGACTTTTTTCACATTGAATGTTGGATGCAATCCTCACTTTAGTTGTAAAACTCAACATATTTTATCAAATCAAGTGGCCATATTGAAAGTAAATTAAGATCGAAGTGAAAAGATCATCACAACTTCTTAAATATTTTTATGGCTTCACCAATTCAAATCCCATTTCACAAATCTCAAGATAAGGAGAAAGAAAAAGAAAACTACCCAGATCTCATGAGGAAAACTAAACAAAACTCCAAATTCATATATAAAATCAAAGTCATACAAACCACAACAAGTAAATAACTTATCTCTAGTTTCTCCCCAAGAACACTCCTCGACTCTAAATCTCTTCCTTTATTTACAACACACAGAATTCCTCTTCAAAGTAGCAAAGAGGAAGAAATCTCTCACTTTCCCTCCACTCTTACAATTTATCGAAGAATTCCTCACAATATTGGAACCTTTCTAATCTTTAGGAACTTGTTGACCTAAATTTTTATTGAGGTTTAGTTTTTCCTCTTTACTAGCCTAGGGTCTAGCCATAGGACTTTTCCTGTTGAATATTCCTAGAAAACTAGACATGGAACCCTCATCACTAGAAATTCCAAACTTTTCTCTACTCAGCTTGAAGTTCCACATGTTGCTCTCAACCTCTAAATACTTAGTAGGTGGGGTCACTGTAGGGGAAACTTAAGATGAGTCACCCTTAGGATTGCTGGACTTTAGGGTTGACCTTGGGTGTTGGTCTGGAGCTAGGGCACTCATCTACACTCACAATCACTCACAACCATGAACTCAAATTTCTAATATAGATCCCTTGATCTTTTGGGATACTCTTGTAGATGGTCCTCTAAACCTACTAGCCCTAGGGCTACGGTTTAGCTAAGACCACTATGTAGAGGACCCAAAATGGAATTTCCATTAGTCCATGGCTTATTGGTGATTATTCGTACCTCAAATCTACCAAAATACCCATCTTGGCCTTTTACCCCTAAAACACCGCCAAATTACCAAAATACCCCTCTTGAGCCCAAAATCCCAAAAATTCCAAAAATTCCAAAAAAATCCCAATAAATCCCAAATATTCCCAATTTCATTT
>NW_018221607.1:12443-17523 GCF_001263595.1 Phalaenopsis equestris
ACCCAAGCCTAGCCCAACATGACCAAATTGATTAAAGTTCAAAATTCCTTCAAATTGACCCCCCAATTGGACTCAAAACCACTTCCATCCTTAACCAAAATTGTTCCCTATGATCATCTATACCAAATGAAATAATTATTTGGGCCAATTGATAGTACTAACCTAGCCCAAACCCAAGTTTTGGTTATTTGCACCCACTTGGACCCATGCACAAAATGTGACCTAACCACCCTAAGGCCACCAAATTAACTCCACCACAGCCATTAGTTGGACTTAGTGACTAGTCCAAATACCATGAAATCACCTAAATCAAGCCATGGACCAAAGGTACCCCAAATTAAGGGATCTTATTTGCAAAAATGCATATGCTTAAGATATCTTTGCCAAATCCAATCACATTTGCATTAAATTGCTGTGATGGATTCCTCTGGGTTCCCTGAGCTCCTAGCCACATCCCCCAGGCCGGCCAGCCAGCCTAGTTGTCGGAAAAGCACAAAACCAAGAGCCACTCCCATGTCACGTCACCCAAATCAAACCTAGAGGCCAGCTCATCCAAATCAAACTATGGAGCTCTTCTACCCTCCACCTAAGCACCACATTACACCTCTTGATTGGACACGACAGCCACCCTAATCCCCTTTTTATAAAAGGCCCCCTCCACATGGGAGGTGCGCTGACATTTCCTTAGAGAGGTCTCTCCAAACTTCACACAGAGCTTCCCTAAGATACCCTCAGTGCATTCCAACCATTTTTCCTCACCCATTCCCATTGCTGGAGCTCGATTTTGAGCTAGAAATCCTGCCAGAAACCAGGACAGAGCCCAATACACCTCCACACTCCACCAAACTTCAATTAATTGTGCCCACACCTTTACAAGAGTGAAAGAAGCCAAAGCCCCATCAAATCCCCCTTCCACAGAGCCTCTACCATAGCTCTAGATGAACACCCAAATCTGGTCGTGATCGAATTCATTCATAGGCCTTACACCAAGACTAGGGACTCAATCCCTAGCCTCCTTGGGCCCCAATGAACGTACCGAGCACCTCTGATCAAAGCCTCCCTTCTCAAAGCAAAGGTATAAAACTTCTCCTTCTCTTGAGCTTATTTTGATTCTCCATTTACTTAAGCTTGATTTCATGGCATCTTAACCGTATGGATATGTTTGTCTCACTTAGACGAGTCCATAGGATCAAACTGGAAGTGATTTGGTTGAGTCTAGGCCGAGATCTTAAGGTTTTAGTGTGGACGGGCACGGGATCATTCTATCCGGGACGATGACGGGGAGCCGTTCGATCAAGCGTGTATCAAATGGACGGGGGAGATGGCGCCGGACAGCACTTCAGGACGTGAACCGCGGGCTAAGTCAGCAGCTATGTGGACGTAGGCGTCCAACCAGAGCGCGCCACGCATGCCTTCGGAGCTACCTAGGATCTAGTCAGCACGCGCTGTTTAAATTGATAAATAGGGCTTTTTCTTATTTATTTAAAGGAACTTATAAAATACATAACTTTGTGTAGAAAAATCACAAAAATAAAACAAAAATACCCTCTTGCTAAGTGAACAGAGGAGAATAATGTGAAATAATTTTCAAGTCCATTTGGTGCATATTTTATTTTTAATTAATTAAACACTGTTTTGAATCATTTGATTCTCCATGCATATTGACACATCACCTTGGCTTGAAATTTTGACATGTCTATAAGGCGGAATATTCTCTGATTTTTCCAAAGTCAGAGGAGGTTTCTATATAAAGACCCCTATTTTTAAAGTTAACCCATATTTTTAAAGTTATTTCACATCCTTTCCTCAAAATAATCATGGAAATTAGCATATTGGTTATTAAATCCCAAGAAAATTTTGGAAGGTCTACCATGACCAGAGAAACCTTTGAAAATAATTCATGGGTCAAGTCATTTAAAATATGGTTAAATTTTCCAAATACTAAATCACTAAGATAATTAATTTTGAAAAATATAAAAATTTAAATGACTTGATTTTTGATCTAAACTATGATTTATGATCCATAGAACTCAGCATAAAAGTTACAAAATATTTTGAGTTCATTTGATAACTTAAATTGATTTTTAAAGATACATATTACTCTTAACATTTAAATGATTTTTTTAAAATCAAAATATAACTCAAAAAATTATGAAACTTAATTTTTTTAGTTCTCTGTAATCAGGGATATTTTCTAAAAATAAAAACTTAATTTTTTGGCCTATCCTAAATATTTAAATAATTAAAAATTCATAAAAATCATAAAAATAATAAAACTCATGAAAATGTTCTAAATTGTTTCCTAATTACTTAAGAATAATTAAAATATTTTTCCTGATTTTCTAAATAAAAATATTGAATTTTAAAGCTTAAAAATAATTTTTAAAAGGCTAAAAATGTGTTTTCACTAAAATAATTCCAATGAATCAAGGAAAAATCAAAAAAATATAAAATTTGCTCCTTTGAGTTTTTTGACCTTGGGGAGATTTTTCAAAAATATAAAACTTAATTTTCACTACTTAAAATATTTTATTTATTTTAAATAACCCAGAACTTAATATAATTCTATTAAATCACAGAGAATTCAACAAATTGTGGACTTTGACCCAAAGGCTCCTCTATTCTATGTCTACCTCGAGTAAAAATTTCAAAGTATTATAATTTACCTTGGCCAAGTTAGGAATTTTCTTTGAAAAATCCTATTTTTGCATGAAAATAATTATATAAATTAAATTAAATTTTGAAAAATCATATTTTCTCCTTTGATGTCTTAATTAACCCATGAATGAGGTATGATAAAAATTTCAAAGTCATTTGAATTGAATTTGATAAATTATGAGGTGTTAGAGCCTTAGGGGAAAATGTGTAAAATTGGAAATTTAGCCTTAATTAACATTTAGGCTTAATTCAAGGAGGGAAATGGGTAACGTCTAATCTTAATCGATTTACTTGATGTTTGAAACAAAAAGGGGTTAATTGGTAGAAACCAATTTCACTTTCCTCATTAAAAAAATTAAGATTAATAAATTTCTAAATTATTTAAATTTGGAAGCTTATTAAAATTAAATGATCCTGGAGAGGGAAATAGGTAACCTCTGATCTTAATCAATTTATTTGAAGCTTGAAACACAGGGGGTTAATTGGTAGAAACCAATCTCACTTTCCTCATTAAAAAGAAAAGTTAATAAATTTCTAAGTCATTAAAAATTTGGAAGTTTATTAAAATTAAATGATCCTGGACTTAAGGGTATGAATTTTGAAGTCAATAATTAATCAATTTGATACCCCTATCTTGATCTTCAAATAAAATCCAAATCATGAATCATGACCACTTAAAGCTTAACATTTTCAAAACTAATTAAGACACTCACCTAGGTCTTAAGGGCTTAGTGGTGACTTAGGCCAAATCAAAATTGACTAAATGAGGATTAGAGAATTAAACATAACATAATCAAACATCCTTGAAACACCACTAAGCCCAATTAGGGTTAAAATTTGACTAAGTATTCCAAACAATACTAACTGGCCTCTTTAAGGGTCTTCACCCACATAATTCTTAAATTGAATCACAAGTGATAATTAACTCTTTCTTAGGGATTATTGAGACATCAATGTTCACTGAGTAATAAGGTATTTACAGGATGAACTATTGAGCAACATAAAAAGTTTAAATGGACTCGAGACTTTTCACCAGTTGGTGAGAGGGAGGCATGGACCTGCTTCAAAAAAAAAACTAAGAGGCCTATTAAACTTAATATTCTTCGCTTAATGAAATCATCCTTAATTCAACTTCTTAAGGACTTACCAAGATATGGAATAGGGTTAAGAAAACCACCAAAATTTTACCTTTTCCTGCTCTTCATAAACTGCCTTAACATGCATTTTAAGTTTCAGGTGGTGGAACGAGAAGACTCGCCAGGTACACTTTTACAGTTTTCAGCGTTGTCTTTCTTGTACTTTCATATGAAATTATTGAACTCATTAAGTTGGGTTTAGTAAGTTCATTTGGACTAAGTGAATCCAATAAAAAATAGTGATACCGGAACGAGGGAACCGTAGGATCCTAACTGGTGTCGCTCTAATCAACTTTAATATGCCCTCATAAAATTTAAAGAACTTCAACCATAGGACCACCTGATTTGATATTATAACTTGACACATTAGATAACTCAAACTTGTAGCGGCAAGGAGCTTGGAGATAGCATGGTGGGCAGCACGACCATCTTCAACAGCAAAATTTGTCTTCCTCAGCTAAACCAATCTTACTTCCTTAGAATTAATACAACAAAGCCATAGAACTTTGAGGTTGCTTGCTTATGCAATATAAATCTTCACCTTATCTTTAGGCCTTTGCGTAGCCCTGCAAAAGCCCTAAACTTGTCTTGGGATTCTGAGGTTGTCGTTCGTTACAACCTAAATCCCCACATCTTCCAGGCTATTTGCGTGATTGTTTCACACAAATGTAAGCCCTAAATTAATAAAATTTGCAGGATGAAACACTCAAATAATTTTTCATCTAAATTGAATCCAAATTTTAGGATAACTTGGGAAGTCACTAAGGTTCTCCTCTGAATCCATGACATCCCTTAGTTCTTCCTCCTTTGGATTCTAAAAACAAAATGCTAAATGTTTCAAATTTAACTCAATCCCCTTTCACACATCTACGTCCAATCTCATTGAAGAGTCCTACCCTTTGAAACTCCTTGAAGATAATATTTCTTGATTTTTATCGAGGTCTTCTTAGGTAGCTTTGGTCATTTAAGATGTAATTAACTATAGGGGTTTGCCCTTATAGGAATCATGTCCGAACCCAGCTTAATATAAACCCTATTTAATCCTTTATATTAAATAGGGGAACTTGTCGGCGAATAAAAAGGTTTCGCAGACCAAACAAACGTCATACTTTCCTTAGTTTATTTGATGAAGCCTCATCCACAATTCTTGTGTTTATACTTCCGGATAGATAAAGGATTTGAGGTACAGTGCTCTTTCATTTTAAACTATGAAAAATATGGGGTCCGTTTAATTTCATACTTTAATGTCCTTCCAAAGCGGGCGACGGGAGTTTGATGCCGGCGGC
>NW_018221607.1:18321-18671 GCF_001263595.1 Phalaenopsis equestris
ACTCTGTAGCCACAAGATTATCTAGTCATCAAGTTTTAAGAGTTCTAGTTTTCTATTTATTTCAAGAATGACTAAATGTTGTAATATTAAGTCACTTAGAATATTCAAGAGATAGGAACTTCATGAGAACTCCACTAGTAAAAGACTTATTCCATAAAAATAAGTTCAGGAATGTTTTTAAGTTTTCCCTCTAGGTAGGTCCAGTGAAGCCAATTTTTGATTAGGCATATCCTCAAGCTTCTCCTCACTTCCATAATTTTTTTTCTTTCTTTTCTCTTTTCATTTGGATTGCTTTCAATCCTATATATTTTTCTTTTCATTTCAGGGATTGTTTTCAATCCTTTCTTTTT
>NW_018221607.1:18865-20505 GCF_001263595.1 Phalaenopsis equestris
AAAATATAGTTTCCTTTACTTTAAATAGTTAACTATAATCTTATTCTTTTATACTAAATATCTTAAGTTACAAAAATTAATTTTCATTACAAAAATATTTCTTTAAATCTACCATAATATTTAAATAGTTACAAAAATATAGTTACCTGAATTAAACTCACTACATAAAATCATATAAATAATTTTTGAAAATATTGAAATAGAGGATATTTAACAGTTAATCTTTTTCTTCCCTCACCCAAACTTAAATTTTTAAATATGAAATCTTACAGATGGAAAGAAAAACTATAAATATAAATCATACCTCAGTATTGTAGGCATTTTCATCATTCTGATATTTTTGCAGGCCTTCTCATTTACTTCACCTATTCTGTAATATTAGGAGCTGTCTACACATATAAATCATTAAAGGAATTTTTGGGAAGGAATTTTTGGGTTTAAAGGAATTTTTGGGTAATGAAATTTTGAAATAAGTATAAAACTAAAACATTAAATAAGCACAACATTTCCTAACAAAAACACAAAATTAAACAATTAAAATGCGGAATAAAAATTACATTACAATCCACAATTCTACTCAATGTCTATTAAACTACACATGCATATTTAACTATAACACTAACTTTATAACAAAAATTAAAATTATTCAAGTACATAGAATAATAAAAATGAAAGTCCAAATACATAAACATCCATTTCTATTACAAAAAGATTACATAAATAAAAGTACAAACATAAGTACATCTATTTCATTCAATATCAAAATCCCAAGCTATATCATCATCGCCTTGATCAGCAGGTGGATCGAGATGATACAGAGTATACCGGGGGCACTCAGAAAAAGTAACATCAGGCTCACCTCTGTAGTGTCGGGCTTGAGCTTCATAATAGGCTACCTCAAAATTTGAATGCTTCTGAAGGTACTCACTATCATAGTCGTGTCGACGTTCTAAACCTCCAATCCTTTCACTTATCAAGTCGATGCTCTTCCGCTGCAAGGTCAACTCATTCATCAAATCAGAGAGGGTAGGGGAACTAGAAGGTGGAAGATCATAACTTGTAGAGGGAACATCTGTACTAATAAAAGGTTCTTGACTTCTACTACCAGTTCTCCATTTCTCATGGATTCATAAGTCTTCAAATTAGCTTTACTAAGGGTTTCATAGGATAAACCCATTCTTCATCTCCAAATTCTACTCCAGAAAGTTTGTAAATTGTATAAATATGTCCAGGATGTCCTAGACCTCCACTAGTCTCACTCCTTGCCGTAGTCAATATATTCTTAAGAGTTATTCTCCTCACATTTGTAGTTCTATTATTCTGAATACAGAAATTCAGAATAACTCTATCTCTAGAGACCTCACTATGGTGAAAGGTCGGTAACAGAGTAGAGGAAATGAAAATCCATTATACTAAAGAATTCATATTGGTAGCTGTAAGAGTCTAGGACTTCATAAGAAGTGTTGATGCGGGTGGTTGTAAACTCAACAGGGAATCCTTGCACTTGAACAATTCCGTCATCAGAATAAATTACATTGGCGTAGAACTCCTTCACAACATTTGCATCAGCTTTATTGGTGGTGTAACAAAAGTTTTCCCACCTCCGCTCGGCAATAACTCGTTCGATTTCTCTTCCCGGA
>NW_018221607.1:20703-23411 GCF_001263595.1 Phalaenopsis equestris
CTTCCAATAGTAATTCTAAGAGTTCAACATTAAGATCCATGAATTTCTTCTCAAATTTTCTTCACATTCTCAAATTTTTCGGATCTCCTCAATGTGGAAGAAATCCATGGTGAAAATCAAATATTTTTTAGCTTGGAGTGAAGCTCTTACCTAAAGATGATCAAATCCGGTGTCAAAAAGCCTTGAAATTGCCTCCCAATCCAAGATCTTTCAAGCCCTAGGTCAAAAATGGCGTTTTTAGAAGGAAGGGGATGATGAATAGTGGTGGTGACTGGTCAAAATCGCGGTTAATGGTGTTTTTTGTGAGCTCGCCGTCGGCACGGTCAATGGCGCCGTTGGCGCGCTTAATTGATTTTGTCCAAATTCCAAATTTTAACTCTCGAGAAAATCTCTCCGTCGGCGGCGTCGAGGCGCCGTCAGCGGGATCACTGATTTTGTCCAAATTCCAAATTTTTGCAATTTAGAAAATCTCTCCGTCGGCGGCGTCGAGGCGCCGTCAGCGGGATCACTGATTTTGTCCAAATTCCAAATTTTTGCAATTTCGATCAATTTCAAGCCTTAACGACATCTTTTTAATCATTATAGACATAATTTTTAAGTAACTAAATGATGTACTTAACACATATAATTCAAACAATGAAGATGCTTAAAATTAACAAACAAATCCTTACTAATAACAACATCACAAATATTTAAATCAACATATAACACATTTAAGTTTGGTGTTTTCTCGACCTCAATACATTAATTCAGCGTCATAATACAAGCCACAACACTCAAAATGCTAAAAATAAAACATCCTATGCTTAATCTCAGCTACATAGAGATCTAAAAGCATAATTCTAAAGCAAAGCAAATATAAAGTTCAAATCAAAATACATAGAGAGACAAATAGGTAGTAATATAAATCTACTAATCTTCAGACTCGGTACTCGATTCTCCTCTGAGATCACCCATTGATTGCACATGAATGAAGAGGTTGTAAAAGGGTCGGAATGGAAATTCCTCAGTGGAATCCTCTTCTATTAAATTCATCCTCCACATTAGTCGTATCAAGCTATATTCTAAATGTCCAGAGTACTCAAAATGTTCCTTCATCCTCCAGTCTAGATGATCAAAGAAATCAGACATATTATTAATCACATTCATGACATTTTGTACCTCCTTTTCCAATTTCTTGAGTCTGCGCAGGATCTCAAGAGACTTATCAGGGACTAAGGGTTGAACTGGCAATGAATTCTGAGATGCTTGATCTACTATAATTGTCATGTCATTTTCATCTTCAAAAATTGGGAATCTTTCAGTTGGACCAAAAGGCTTCCAAGGAAGCAGTACCTTTTCCCAATTTTCATAGGACACTTGGAACTGACTGCCATGTGAGAAAACATGAACGATTAAGCTCAAAACCGACTTCACAATTATAGATCAAATGTCGATCAGCAGTCCCCTTTGGATGCAATAATTCAAAATGACACTTTGTTTAGAAACTTTACTGATCTTCATTATAGGTAACAGTTTCGTAGAAATGAAAAAGTGCCAATATTTTGAAACGAGATTTAGGAGTGTTGCAGAAAAACTAGCATACATGTTTTCTCTTGTTTCCCAATCGTCAGTTTCGTCCGTTAAATATTGGTAAATCTCATTCATCTGATTTTTCGTTGGGATAAAATTGGAATAGTGGTAGACAGGAACATTCTCTATCATATATAATTCGTTGATCCATGCAGGAGTGAAAGTGATCCATCTTCCTCGCACATAAACAACTCCCTAGTTGATTCCATGTAAATTTGCATAAAATTCTTTTACCACAGGATCAACCACGGCGGCGGTAGTATAGCACAGCACTTCCCATCTTTGCTGCACTATCACCTCTTTAATTTTCGTAGAGGGATTATTCAATCCTTGATTTATGAATCATTGTTCCTTGATCAATCTTTTCTTCGTCAGTAACTTGTTGAAGATTTGTTGCACTAACGAACCACCACGGCGGCAGTAGTGTTGCACAACACTTCCCATCTTCGCCGCACTATCATTTCTTCAATATCAATCGTGGGATTATTCAATCCAAGATTCACGAATCTTCGTTCTTTGATTAATCTTTTCTTCGTCAGCAACTTGTTGAAGATTCGCTGTGCTTCCGCACTATAAACTTTCGCGGATTGAAAACTCACATTATAGGATCATCAGAGAAATTAGACGCCATAGGAATGAAATTGGTGGAGTTTCACTTCATTTTTGAAGGGAAAATATGAACTAAAAATAAAATTTTTGAGTTTAAAAATAATTCCCACCAAAAAATCGTCAAAACTGCCATTTGAACCCACGTAACCGCCACTTTGCCGGTCTCATCGTCGGCGGGGGCGGTGTCGTCGTCGGCGAGCCTCTGTATTAATTTTGGTTGGACTCTCAGAAAAAACCTACCGTTGGTGGCGTCAAGGGCGCTGTCGGCGGCATCAAACTTTAACTGTGGTTCGAATGCGTTCCAATTTTTCTTCATGGATCCAATTTTTAAGATGTTTCAAGGTTAAATACGAGTAGTAGAGTTTAATACTACCACAAACTAATGATAATTTCAAATAAAGACTACTATAATTGTGATAAAAATAAAGATAAACATGGGCTGCCTCCCATAAAGCGCTTGGTTTAACGTCGTCAGCCCGACCTATTCAGGTGTTATTCAGGTTGACTGATCATTAAAACCTCTTTAA
>NW_018221607.1:24854-27388 GCF_001263595.1 Phalaenopsis equestris
CCTTTCTATCAATAATCACAAGATCAAATTCTTGCATCAAAAGTATCCATCTAATCAACCTTGGTTTAGCATCCTTCTTTTGCATCAGATATTTAATAACAGAGTGATCAATATGCACAACACATTTAGCTCCAATTAAATAAGATATGAATTTATTTAAAGCATACACAATTGCTAGTAACTCTTTTTCAGTAACAATATAGCTAATTTGTGCCTCATTAAGAATTTTACTAGCGTAGTATATAACTTTAAAAATCTTTTCATACCTTTGT
Organism: Phalaenopsis equestris; assembly: GCF_001263595.1. Lineage (NCBI taxonomy): Eukaryota > Viridiplantae > Streptophyta > Magnoliopsida > Asparagales > Orchidaceae > Phalaenopsis > Phalaenopsis equestris. Next base: position 25,127 of record NW_018221607.1, read on the forward strand.
CCAAGAATAGCTCCAATAGCATAATCACTAGCATCACACATCAGTTCAAATGGTTTCTCCCAGTAAGGTGAAACTATAATAGGAGCAGTAATTAATTGTTTCTTTAATAACTAAAAGGCTTTTAAACAGCTTTCAGTATTTTTAAATTTCTTATCTTTTTCTAAAAGTTGGCATAGAGGGTTGGTAATTTTTGAAAAATCTTTAATAAAACACCTGTAAAATCCAACATGTCTAAGAAAACTCCTAACATCTCTTACATTAATAGGAGGTGTTAGTTTAGATATAACTTGAATTTTTGCAGGGTCTGCTTCCATACCATCTTCCGAAATTTTATCATTCGAAAGCCATTCTTCAAAAAGCAAAAGTTCTAAAAGAGCTAGTGAATGTTGTCTTTTCTTGATCCTTAAGAGCAATAGGAATTTGATGATAATCGCTATATTCATCTAAAAAATAAAAATATTTGTGCCCAGAAAGTCTATCCACTATTTGATCTAAAAAGGGTAAAGGGAAGTTATCTTTCCTGGTGACAGTGTTTACCACTATCTGAAATAGGACATATAATTTTAGTGTCTAACCATTTCAAAATTTCTTTCTTAACTACTTCTTTCATCATCGGATTTAATCTCCTTTGTGGATCAACTCTCGGTTTATATTATTCATCTAATATAATTCTGTGCATACAGATTGAAGGACTAATTTAATATAATTTTATGCATACAGATCAAAGGATTGATTCCCTTAATATCAGCTAAGGTCCAACCAGAAGCTTTCTTATATTTTTTCAATGTGTCTAACAGTCTTTGCTCTTGCAAATCATTTAATTCTGAAGATATAATAACATATAATGTAGATTCGTCTTCTAAAAACACATACTTCATGTGGCTTGGCAATATTTTCAACTCAAGTTCATGTGATTTTATAATTGACGGAACTAGATTCTTATCAGTATTTTCCATAATATCCATCATCTGAAATCTTTCCTGAACATAATCTAATTCTTCATTTTCTAATTCATCCAACATAACTTCATCTCTCTCTTCAAATTGTTCTTTCTCTTCAAAATTTTCCTTAAGATGTTCATTCAATAGATGTTCACTTATTTCCATCCGAAAACATTCATTATCTCTTTCAACAGCATGATATTTCATTAATTTCATAATGTTACAAGTCACTTCTTGATTGTTAACTCTCGTAGGTAATTCTCCTTTTTGAACATCTATCATAGCTTTTCCAGTAGCTAAAAATGGTCTCCCTAAAATGATAGGTATTTCTTTATCTTCCTCCATATCTAAAAAAATGAAATTTGCAGGAAAGATAATTTTATCCACTTTTACTAACACATCTTCTATAACTCCCTCAGGATATGTGACTGAACGATGTGCTAACTGAAGACCTGCAGAAGTAGGCAAGACTTCTCCTAATTCTAATCTCTTGAAAATTGATAGAGGCATAAGATTAATGCTGGCTCCCAAATCATATAAAGCTCTTCCATAAAATTTTTCACCGATAGCACACGGTATAGTGAAACTGCTAGAATCTTTTAATTTCTTAGGAAGCTTTTTTTGAATAATTGCACTACACTCTTCACTAAGTGCAACAGTTTCAGAATCCGTGAACTTTCTTTTCTTGTTCAGAATATCTTTCATAAATTTCACATAATTGGGCATTTGCTCTAAAGCTTCTACGAAGGGAATGTTTACTGTTAATTTCTGAAGAATTTCTAAAAATTAGGAAAATTGTTTATTCTTTTTGTCTTTCTTCAATCTTTGAGGAAACGGTGGGGGAGGTTTCTCCACAGTAATTTTCATTGGTGTAAATGGATATTCATGATCCTTTTCTTTATCACTATCCACTTTCTCTCTTTCAGTTTCCATTTCTTTCTATGCCTTTTCTTCCAATTCATTTCCACTTCATAATTGTATCGCTTTTATCGACATAGAGAGGGAGTTTTTGAGGGTTGGAATAAGTGAGAGATATTAAGAGATAGAGAGTGAGAGAGAAAGAGAGCAAGGGAGAGAGAGCGAGAGAGAGAAAGAAGATAGAGTGAGATTGAGAGCGATAGAAAGAGAGTGATAGAGAGGGGAAAACGAGAGGGAAAAGGTGGGAGAGAGAGTATATAATTCAAATAATGAGAGAGAGAAAGAGAGATAGAAGAGAAAGAGAGAGCATGAGAAGGAGTAGCGTGAGAGAAAAAGACAAAGAGGGAGAGTGAAAGAGGGGGAGGCAGGGAAAGAGGGCGAAAAACTGACATTGTGAGAGAAA
>NW_018221607.1:27461-40940 GCF_001263595.1 Phalaenopsis equestris
GAGGGAAAGGGGGATGGAGAGAGAGAGAGATTTAAAAAGATTACGATAGAGTGAGAAATAAGGGAGGGAGTGGAGGAAAAAAAGGACTACAGTGATGAAGTTAGAAAGAACGAAAAGGAGGGTAGGAGAGAGAGAAAGGGAGTGAGAGAGAGAAGTAGAGAGAGACTAAGTGAAATTGAAGTAAGAGAATTAGAAAGAGCAAGAGAGAAGGGGAAAGATAGAGAGGAATAGTAAGGTAGCTAAATATAAATAAGGAGTGATAAAATAATGAGAGGATTGAGTATGTGAGAAAGACAGACTGAGGGAAGGAATGTGAGGGTATAAAGAGAGAGCAAGAGCGAGCAGGATCGAGAGAGTATGAGATAGAAATGGAGAGAAGATAGTCCGTGGGAAGCTAGCGCAATAGAGATGAGTAAAAGATAAAGAGAAGGGGAAAACGGTAGAGTGAGTGAGTGAGAGAGAGAGAGAGAGAGGAGAAGGAGAGTGAGAGGGACATAGGGAGAGAGTGGGAGGTGGAGAGTGGGAGTGAGAGACGAGTGAGTGAGGAGATAGAGAGAGAATGAGGAAGGCATGGAAGTAAGAGAGAGTGGTAGAGAGATGAGTGTGGGATAGAGGGAGAGAAAGAGTCAAAGGTGTGAGGTAAAAGAGAGAGAACCATATAAAAGAAAGTAAAAGAGAAAATAAGATAGAGGGAGTAGATAGTGAGAAAGAGAGAAAGAGGGAGGGAGAATAATAAAGAAGAGTGAAAGATGAATCAAGGGAGAGATAGAGGAGAGAGTGAGAGAGAAAAAGCATGATCAAAAGAGAGAGTAAGATGGAGGGTAAGAAAGGGAGCTAAGGAGAATGAGAGGGAGTGGGTGGCAAGAAGAGAGGGAGTGGGTGGCAAGAAGAGACCTAGAGAGCAAGAACTAATAGTAAGAAAAATAGAGTGAGGAGAGATTGAGTGAGAACGATAGTGGGAGAGTGAGAGAGAACGAATGAGAGAAAGAGAAAGAGAAAGACATTGAGAGAGAAGTGGCAGAGAGGTGGAGAGAGAGTAAGAGTGAGAATAGAGAGAAGAGAGGGAGATCAGGAGTGATACATAGTAGCAGGAGTGGAAGAAAACAAAAAAGATAATTAAGGGGGAGAGTAAGACAACAAGGAAGAGAGGGGACAAGTGAGATACAGAGAGCGAAAGGAGCAAGAGTAACGATAGGGAAGAGAGGGTGAGAGAATGGTTTAGTGAATGAGAAAAGGAGAGATAGGAAGACCAAGAGAGAGAGTAAGAATAAAAAAAGATATGAGCACAATAAAGAGATTGACAAAGAGAGAAAATATAGCGAGAGAAGAGATAGTAAAAGTGTGTGAGAGAGGGAGGGAAAGGATGAGCGAGGGAGATAAAATGATGAAGTGAGAGATAGTAAGAGAAATAAAGAAGGATATGGTGAGAAAAAGAGCTCAAGAGAGGGAGAACAAAACTGAGAGAAGAGAGAATGACATAAGAGAGTGAGAGAGAGCAAGAGTAATGAAGAGAGAGATCAAAAGAGCAAGGTAGGGATAGATAAAAGAAATAGAGTGAGAGGGAGGGAGAGAAGGACTGAAGGAGTATGGAGAGAGAAATAGAGAAAAAAGAGAGAGAATGAGCATAAGAAAGGAGGTAGGGAGGGAGGGAGAGAGGGGTAGATAGAGAAGGAGTGGGACAAAGGGAGAGAGAGGGTGGGAGGGATGGGAAGAGAGAAGAAAAAGGGAAGAGTGAAAGGATAAATAGAGTGCAATTAAGAAAGAGAGTGAGAAAACAAGAGCGGGAGCTATAAAAAGAGGAAGATAGGGGTGAGCAAGAGAGAGAGTTAAATGGAGATAGAGATTGCAATAGAGAGTGAGAGAGAGAACCTGAGAGAGGTAGGGCAATAAAAAGAGAGGAAAACAGATAGAAAGATTGAGGGAGAGTAAAAGAGAGGTAGATTGAGATAGAGATGAAGAGAAAGAGAGAGCGGAGGCCTAATAGCGGTAGAGAGATAAAGTGGTAGTGAGAATGGGGGTGACAAAGAAAGAGAGTGTAGTAGAAAGGTGAAGAGATTGAAAAAGAGTTTAGAGGATGTAGAGCAAGAAAAAAACAATAAGAGAGGGAATATATATAGTGTGAGAGAGAGAGAAAAAAAGAAGGGAATGATGGAGGGATGGAGGGATAGAAATAGAAAAGTGCAAGCTTGAGAGAAGTACAGAACGAGAGAGGAAAGAGGGAGGTAGAGATGGAGGATTGAGGAAGAGGGGGGATAAAGGAGATAGAGAGGTTGTTAGCGCAATAGATATAAGAAAAGAGAGAAAGAGAAAAAGAAAAAAAAAAGAGAGAGAAATGAGAGAAAGAGAGGCAGAGGAAGAGGAGGGAAGGAGGTAGGGTGAGAGAGGGAGAGTGTGAGAGAAAGAAACATGATAGAGAGATTAGCATAAAATCAAAAATTGGTGTGTAAGGTTAAGGGAGAGAGTGAGAGATATTGATATAGAGAGGGGGTGGAGAGGGAGAGAGATGAGACAAAGTGAGAGATGAGAGAAAGTGGTAGATAAAGTAAGAGTATAGAAAAAGAGGAAGGAAGAGGGTGGGAGAGTCATTGAGCAAGATCATAGAGGAGAGATAGAGAGAGAGCGAAATTGATTGAGATCAAGATCATGGAAACGAGATGGAGGAGAGAGAGAAAAAAGGAGGCTTAGGAAAAGATGGAAGATGGAGATGGGTGTGAGGGGGAGAGAGAGGGAGTGAGAAAAAAGTGGGAGAGAGAACGAGAGAAAATGAGGGTGAGAGTAGTGAAGAGGTGAGAGCAATAAAGAAATGAGAGTAATAAAGAAAGCAAAAGAGAAGAGTAAGAGTGTTAGTGAGAGTGAAAGAGCTAAAGGAACATAGAGAAGATCGTGTGAGAAAGGTGAGAGAAAGGTGAGAAAAAGGGAGATAGAGAGATCGAGGGTAAGCGAGTGAGAGAAAGGGAGGTCAAGAGAGAAATAGTGAGAGAAAATGTGAAAGGGAGAGATTGTGGGAGGAGAGAGGGATAAAGGAAGAGAAAGTGGGGGAGGAGAGAGGGATAAAGTGAGAGAGAGAGAGGAAGTAGAGAGATAAGAGTTTGAGAGAGCGAGAGAAAGCGAGAGAAGAAATGAGAGTAAGATGAGAAAGAGCGAAAGAGAAATAAGAAGAGGAAGTGATTTAAAGAAAGGATGAGATAGTAAAAAAGATGGAGAGACAGAGATGGTGAGGTAGTGAAGACATAAGAGATCGAGAGAGGCAAAAAATTGATAAAGATAGGGATGAGAGAGAGAAAGGGAGATGGAGAGAGAGTGTGCGAGGGAGAGACAAAGAGATAGAGGATGAGAGGAGGGTGTACAGGGAGATAGAAGATCGACAGAGAAATAGATGAGGGAGAAGAGATAGTGAAATGGACTAGGCAAATGATATTGACAAAATAAAGAAGGGAGAGCGAGATTGAGAGAGCGAGATAGAACTTTTGAGAAAGAGAGGGAACAATAAATGGAGAGAGAACAAGGAAGAGAGAGGGAGAGGATAAAGGTAGAGAGTGGAGGGTAGAGAGAGCAGGGGAGTGATAAATTGTGAGAGAGGATGATACAGAGAGGGAGAGAAAAAGAAGAGCATGAGAGTGAGCTAGAGAGATGAGAGAGCAAGAGCAGGAGACAAAGTAAGAGTGAGTGAAAGGGTAAGAGTGTAAGAGAGGTGAGGGAGAGGATAGAGAAAGATGGGAAGAGAAAGTTGATGAAGCAAAAAGAGAATGAAAGAGAGGGAATGAGATGAAGAGGTAGAGAGATAGTGAGATAAAGAGATAGAGAACAGTGAGTGACCGAGAGGGAGAGATAGTAAGAGGGAGAGAGCAAGAAAGTGATTATGAGTGATATTTGAAGTGAGCGAGCGAGTTGGAGTGAGAGGGTAAGATAAAGAATTGTAAGAAAGAGTGAGAGAGAGAGACAAGGAAGAGAGGAAGATAAGCAAATGGAGAGTGAGATCAAATCTACAAGAGAGAGGGAGAGAGAAAGAGAAAGGGAGAGTTAGTGAGGGGGTGGGAACAAAAGTGGAGAGTGAGTGTGAGCAAGAGAAAGTGAGCATGAGTGTGAGAGAGAAAGAGAGTATAGAAAGAGAGATGGAAAGAGAGAAAAGAGAGATGGAGTGGGAGCGAGAGAGTTAGAGGGAGAGAGGGAGAGGGAGGGAAAGATAGTGAGAGAGAGAGAGAGAGACTGTGAGAGTGACAGTTAGAGAAAAAGGAAGGGAGAGATAGATAAGGGAGAGTGGGTGGGCATGAGAGAGGGAGAAAAAGATAGAAAGAGAAAAACTGAAAGAGAGGGTAGGAACAAGAAAGTGTAAGAGAGGGGGAGAGAGGGAGATGGAGAGAGGGATAGAGATCTGGACAATAAAACATAGAAAAAATAGTGAAATATAGAGGGATAGAGAGAGGAATAAAATGAGAGTGAGAGGGAATGAGAGTTAGAATGAGAGTAGAACAGAGAGAGTGCGTGTGAGATAGAAATGAGTTAGAGATAGGAAACGAGAGAAACAAGAGAGCAAGAGCAAGAGAGAGAGAGAGAAAGGTAGGTAGAGACGGATAGAGAGTGCGAGGAAAAAGTGGGAGAAGAAGGGAGAGAAGGAAGAGACAGGTGAGAAAAAAAAAGAGCCAGAGAAACTGGGAGAGAGAAAGATGAGAGAGGAGCGAGAAAAGCTAGAGAAGGTGGGAGAGAGAGATGGAAAAAAAAGAAAGGGAGCTAAGGAGTGAAGAGAAAGAGAGAAAATTGGTGAAATATAAGAGGTACAGTGAGAGAGAGGGAGGTAGACCAAGAAAGTGCTAGAGAGATCAAGAGAGAGAAATAAACGAGAGAGGGAAAGAAAAAGAAAGCTAGGGTGATAGAGAGAAGTAGAAGAAGTAATAAAGGAAGGGAGTGAGGGAGAGAAGGAGAAGAGAGCAGAGAGAGTTAGAATGACAGAGAGAGGGAGAGGGAGAGAAAGAGAGTGGAGGTGAGGCAGTGTGGGATAGATAGAGGGAGAGATGGAGAAGAGCAAGATAAAGAGCAAGAAAAATAGAGTGAGAGAGTGAGAAAAAGGTACAAAGTGTGAGAAATGAAGAAATAAAGAAAGTGAGAGAGAGAAAAGTCACCGAGTGATTGAAGGCCCGTCAGAGTGCAATATTGGGAGAGAGGGAGAAAAAAAAAGATATATCAAGAAATAATGTGAGAGAAAGGGAGAGTGATGGATGGAGGGAGCAAGAGGTACAGAGAAATATATGAGAGAGAGAGAGAGAGTTTGGGAGAGGAATCAAGAGAAAGAGTGAGAGGAATAGAAAAAGACTAAGAGAGAGATAGAGCGTGGAAGAGATAGAGAAAGTGATGGACATAAGGAGAGTGAGAGAGTTAGAGAAGAGAGAGAAGAGAAAGAGGAGAGCAATAATTGGGATGGAGATGGAAATAGAGAGGGTGTGAGATAGCAAAAAATGGACGAGGAGAGAGAAGGAAGTACGTAGGAAGAGAAAGAGGGTGGTGTAGAGGAGGTAGAGATATGAATGAGGAGAGAAAAAGATAGTGGGATGGAGAGAGAGCAAGAAAGAGAGATAGAGAGCGAGTGATGAGAGAGAGAGAGAGAGTATGAGTGAGGGAGAGAGAGAGTGTGTGTGAGAGAGAAAGAATGTATAGTTTGAGAGAGAATGAAAGAAGGATTAATAGAAAGAGGGAGTAATGATGGATGAGGGGAGAAAGAAGGTGAGAGAGGGTGTGAGATAGCAAAAAATTGTGAGAGAGGAGATTTAAGAAATTTGATATGGAAAGAAAGAAAGAGAGAGATAGATTGAAAGACGGATCGAGATGGTCAGAAAGACAAGGAGAAAGAGCAGTATGAGTGTGTGCGTGTGAGAGAGAGACTGAGAGAGTGACTTCAAGAGCTAGATATATCGATAGATGGATAAATACATAAGATATATGATAAGAAGAGAGAGTGCAAGGGGGGAGGGAGCCGGAGAATTGAAGAGGGAGGTAGAGAGAACTAGAGAGAGAAAGTGATGGATATATCTTGAGTGATAAAGGGAGAGAGAGAAACGAGAGAGGGAGAGAGAAAGTGGGAGAGAGTGACATTGAGATTAAAGAGTGGGAGAAAGAGAAAGAGATGGAGAGAAAATATCAAGAGAGAGAATAGAGAGAAGAGAGATAGGGTGAGAGGGAGGGAGAATAAGGTAAAGAGGGAAGGAAAAGAGGAAGTAGGGAAGGTAGGAGAAAGAGTGGGAGAAAGAAGGAGATAAGGATCTAGTGAGTAAAAATGGAAAGAATGGCGACGGATAGGGCAAGACAGAGCAAGGGAGATAGAGAGAGAAAGAAAGGTAAGGTAGAGGTAGAGAGAGAGGGCTAGAAGGAGTGAGAGACAAAGAGAAGAGAGAGAAGAGAGAGAAGAGAGAGAGGAAGAGTGAGTGAAAAAGTGTGCAGAGAGACATAGAAGAGTAAGAGATAGAGAGCGATAGTGAGGGAGAGAGAGTGAGAGAGTGGTAAAGAGAAGAGATGGAGAAAGATGAAGAGAGAGATAGAGGGAGACAGAGAAAATGAGATTTATGGAGGGAGGGAGAGAGACTGAAGAAGAGAGTGCAAGAGATGGAGAGTACGAGGGAGATAAAGTGAGCGAGTGTTATAGAGAGGAGATAAATAGAGTGAAGGTGAGGGAGGGAGAGAGAAGATGTGTGAAAGAGAGAGAAGGAGAGAAAGAGAAGAAAGAGAAGAAAGAGAAGAAAGAGAAGCTATTCAGACATAAAGAGAGTTAGAAGAAAGAAGAGAGTGAGAGAAAGAGAGAGAAAGGGGAGGTATTGATAGAGAGAAGGATGAGTGAGAATAAGAGAAGTAAGCAAGGATTAGAAAGAGAAAAGAGAGTGACATAAAGAATAGAGTGAGAGAAGAAGAGAGGAAGATACATCGAGAGAAAGGAGGGATTGAGAAGGGAGTAAAAGAAAAGAGGGAGTGAGAAAATAAAGAGAGTGAGAAATATGAGGGAACACTCTTGAGTGAGAAAGAAATAAAGAGATATGGAGAGAGAGGAGAGGTAACAATAGAAAGAAATAGAGATGGAGTTGGAGAGATAGTGATTGAGAGAATGAAAGAGTGAGAGAAAGAGTAAGAGGGTGAAAAAGTGAGGGAAGGTTGAAGGAGGGTGTGAGAACGGTAAAGAGAGCATCAGAGAGAGGAAAAGAGAGAGAAGATTAGTGAAAAAAAGGTATGTTTGAGTGAGAAGAGAGAAAGAGCCAGAAAAAATGAGAGAGAGATGGCGAGTGAGTGAAAACATAGATTTGGAGAGAGTGAACGAGCAAGTGAGAGAGCAAGAAAGAAGGGAGAAAAAAATGAAGAGAGATAAAGGGAGGGCGGAGGAAGAGAGAAAGGAGGGAAAAAAAAGAGAGATAGTGAGAGATAGAGAGGATGAGATAGCAAAGGAAGAGAGAGAAAGTGAAAGAGAAAGTGAGAGAGACAGGATGATTTAGCAAAGAAAGAGAGAAAGAGAAAGGGGAAGGGAGGGAGCATCGATGGCTGGAATGAAAGAGAGTAGAGAAGGATAATTGAGAGAGGGAGAGAGGGAGAAAGAGAAGGAAATTAAGATAGGGGATGAGAGAGAAAGTGAGAGCAAGAAATAGGTGGAGGGGTATAGAGAAAGGGTGGGAGGTAGGGAGAGGGATAGAAAGTGAACATGAAAGATATAAAAGAGAGAGATTAAAGAGAGAGATTAAGAGTGAGTAAGAGTGAGAGAGGGATAATGGGAGGGAGAGAGTGATGGAGAGTGAGAGAGGGATAATGGGAGGGAGCAAAAAATAGTGAGGGAATAAATTTAAAGTATTCAAGATAAAGAAAAAGAAAGAGAGCAATAGGTTGAAAGACTGAGTGAGAGGGAGAGAAAGAGAGTGAGAAAGTGGGGTAAGAGAGTGAAAGAGAGAAAGTGACTACCAAAGCTAGATATATAGATAGATGGAAAAATACTCAAGATATATGATAAGAAGAGAGAGAACAACTGGAGAGAGAGAGTGGGAGAATGAAAGAGGGAGGTAGTGAGTGAGAAAGCAAGGTAGGAAAGATAAAACGAAAGAGAGGGACGGAGAGGGAGAGAAAAATAGAAAGCATAATGGAGAGAAAGAGAGTGATAGGGATGGAGGGAGTGAGAGAGATAAAGAGAAAGAGAGGTAGAGACAGAGAGAGAAGAGAGAGCAAAAGGGAGTGTGTAAGAAAAAGGAGAGCGAAATACAGTGAAAGAGCGAGAGAGAATAGCAAGATGTAGAGAGAGTGAGGTAGAGTGCTAGAAAGGGAGCTAAAGACAGTGAAAAAAGTGAGACAAGTTGGAATAATCAAGGGTGAGGAAGAAGCAAAGTGAGATAAGGAAAACAAAGGAAGTGAGGGAGAAATAAGTTGTGCAACATTATGGAGATTCTGAGATATAAAGCAAGAGTGAGTAAGCAAGAATAATGGAAAGAGAGTTATAAAAGCAAGAAAGTTGAGGTGTGAGAGAGATCTAGAGAGAAAGAGAGAAAATAAGAGATTAAGAGGGAGCGAGAGCGAGATTAAAAGCAAAGGGTGGGAGAGTAAGAATGAGGGAGGGCAGGAGAGACATAGAAGACTTAGAGATTGAAATAATGAGAGAGTACAAGTAGGGAAGCGAGAGAGAGATATAAAGAGAGGAGGAGAGTGTGAACAAGAGTAAGGACAAGAGTAAGGTCAAGAGAGTAAGAGATATGGAGAGAGGGAGAGAGAGGGAATGAGGGAGTATTGGAGTGAAAGAGGGAGGGAAGGAGAGAGAGAAGTGTGAGAGAAAGTGAGAAACATTGAAAGAGAGAAAAGAGAGGGACTGAGAGAGAGAGAGAGAGGAGAGAAAAGAGAGGGACTGAGAGAGAGAAAGGGAGCGAGAGTGAGAGAGAGCGAGTTTGAGTTTTAGAGAAAGAGAAAGAGTGAGAAAAGTGAGAGAAAAGAGAGCAAGAGAGCAAGAGAGAGAGTAACAAAGTGAGAAAAAGAGATGGACAAAGAGTGAGAGATTGAGTGAGGGAGAGTGTGGGAAACAAAGGGATAGAAGGATGGAGTGTGAAAGATTGAAGAGATATGGAGTGAGAGGGAGAGTAAGAGAAAAATATAGAAGATAAAAAGTGAGGGAAGATAAAACAAGAGAAAGCATGCAAGAGAGGTCAAGAAAATGAGTAGAGATAGAGAGAGGAATAGGGAGGGGAACAGAGAGGGAGAGAGGGTGAGAGAAATAGAGATAGATTATTTGTGAGAGAGATAGGGAAGGAGAGAGGTATGGGGGGAAGAGAAAGGGAGTGAGTGAGAGAGAGAGATGGGGATAAAGAAAAATAAATATTGTGAGAAAAGAGAGAAAAGAAAGACAAATAGACGAGAGTAGTAGATAAAGAGAACAGTGAGTGACTAAGATAGAGGGAGAGAGTATGAGTGAAATTTAAGAGATGGAGGGACCGACAATGGGGGAGAACAATGGGAGAGAGTGAACAAGCGAGAATAGAGGGAAAGGAGACTAAGGCAAGGGAGAGCGAGAGTGATGAAGCCAGTGAGAGTGTAAAAGAGGGAGAGACAGGGCGAGAAAGGAATGGAGCAAGTAAAAAGAGGGAGGGGTGGAGCGAGAGAGAAGAGTGAGTGAAAGTGAGAAATATTGAGAAAAAGAGGGGGAGAGAGAATACTTCAGAGAGAGAGATTGAAAGAGAAGGAATGGAGAGAGAGCGATGGAGAGAGTGATGGATAGAGGGAGAAAAACAGTGAGTAAAGAATGAGAAGAGAGACTGAGAAAAGAGAATGTGAGAGAGAGAGAATGAGGGAGAGAGAGAGCAAGATAACAAGAAAGGGAGATGAAATAAAAAGTGAGAGAGTGAGAGAGAAAGAGAAAGAGAGATAATGGGAGTGAAATTGAAGAGAGAGAAAGAGAGGAAGCTAGAGAGGGATAGAGAGAGTGAGAGTGAAATAGTGAGAAGAGAGAGTTAGGAGAGATAGAGTGATAGAGTGTATGAGAAGAAGGGAGGGCAAAAAAATGAGTCAAAAAGAGAGGTGGAGCGAGGGAGATGGAGAGGGAGAGATAAAGAAAGAGGAAGGGAGAGTAGGAGGGAAAGATAGAAATAAGAGAGGAGAGGGAGAGGGGGAGAGCTTGTCTGTGCAAGGGATAAAGGAAGAGGATAAGTGAGTGAAGAGAGAGAAAAGAGCAAGAATAGTAAAAGAGAGGCAAATAGAGAGAGCAAGTAATGAGAGTCCAAGATAGAGGAAAAAAGTCAAAGTGAGTGAGAAAGAAAGAGAGAAAGAAAAGAAAGATAGAGGGGAGTGAGAGAGATGGAAGAGAGATAGTTGAAAGAGAGAAAGAGAGGGTGAGAGAAAAATATGGTGAGAAGTTAGAGTGAGGGAAGATAAAGCAAGAGATAATGAGGGACAGAGTGTGGATGAGAAAGATTATGAGTGGAGGGAGAGATGGAAAGAGGGAAAGGGTGGGTAAAAGAGGATAAGTGAGAGACTGAGAGTAAGAGAAAGAATGAGAGAGAAAGCATGAAAGATATATAGGATTAAAAAAGAGAGTCAAAGAGAGAGAGAGAGAGTGGAAGGGCGCAAGAGAGGGAGAGAGCGGACGGACAAGGGATATTGAGAGAGGGTAAAGAAGATGGAGTGAGAGAGGTAGAGAGGAAGAGATAAGAAAAAGTGAGAAAAGACAGTGAGAGAATATAGAGAAAAGACTAAGAGAAGAGAATGAGAGAGGAGAAAGAGAAAAGATAGTGAGAGTGAGGGAGGAAGGGAGACGAAGGCGTCTTTCATTTCTCTCTTTTTGTCTTTTTATCGTCCCGACTTACTCTCTCTATCATCTCACTCTCTCTACTCTTTCGCTCTCTCTTTTCTTTCTCTCTCTCATTCTCTCTCTCTCACTTACTCTATCGCTCTCTTTATCCCACCCTCTCTCCCTCTCTCTCACATCTCTTTCCTCTCTCTCACCCACTCTCTCTCACTTACTCTCTCCCGTCATCTTTTTCTCTCTTACTCTTTCTATCTTCCTTATTCAACTTCATGTCTTTCTTTCTCTCTATCTCTCCCTAGCTTTATCAACCTCATGTTTTTCTTCTCAATCTGTCCCTTCCATCCTACCTCCCTCTCTTCATATTTTCATCTTATCACCGCATATCGCTCTTTCATTTACTTACCTTTCTCTAACCATCTCTCTCTCGCATCAATAAATTTTTTTCGTTCTCCACCTTTCTTCTCATTCTCTTTTTATCTCACTAGTTCTATTTTTCTTGCTCTCTTTCCTTCCTTGTCATAGTCTTTATGACTCTTTCTATCTTTATTCTCTTTCTCCCCCACAACGCCCCTATCTTGCACTCTCGCTCCCTCACTCTCAGTCAATCCACCCTCACTCTTCTACTCTCCCTCTTTCTTTTGTTCTTTGTACCACTCTTCATCCCTCGCTCTCTCCCTCGCTCTCTCCCAATCCATACCTCTACCTAGATCTCACTCCATCCCACATTTTTCTATACCTATCTCTCTCTATCTCCCTCTTATCCCATTTCTCTGTCTTTATCTCTCCCATCCACCCTCCTTCTTACTACCACCCTCCCTCTTAATCTCTTTCACCATTTCTCTCTCTATCTCAATTTCTCTCTCTATCTCACATTCTTAATACCTCCCTCCCACTTTCTCTCTCTCACAATTTCTCTCTCTATCTCACTATCTTCAGTCCCTCACTCTATCATTCCCTCTTTATCTTTTTCTTATATTTCATGCTCTCTCTCTCTCTTTCTCTCTCTTACTAACTTATGTTCTCATATTCTCTACCTCTTTGTTTCTCTCCTAACATCTTTGCTATCATTCCCTCCCTCTCTTCCCTCCCAATCTCTCTCTATTCATCTTTCGATCTTTCTCTCTTTATCTTCGCACTTCCTCTCTCTCTCTCTCTCTATTTTTCTATTATTCTCTTTTGCTCTATCCCCTTTCTTCCCTTAGTTTCTCTTACTCCATCTCTCTTTGTCTCTCACCCTCACTTTCTCTTCTCTTCATTCTTCTCTCGCCTTCTCTTTCTCCTTTTAATTTAATTGCCCATCTCTCTCCCCCTTTCTCTGTATCCCTCTTTTATCATTCCTTGTCTCTTTCACGCTCTACTATCTCTTTGTCATGTGTAGTCTTCTGTCCCTCTCCTACATATTATTGCTCGAGCTTTCTCATCTATTTCATCCTCTTTTACTCATTCTTACTATCAATCCCTCTCTATCTTCTCCCTCTCCCTCTTTCTCTCTCATGATATCTCTCATCTCATTCTTCCTTTCTATAGGTCTATTACTTCTTTCTTTGCCTTCATTCTCTTTAGTTGCTCTCTCTTCTCTCTCACACCTTTACTCTCTCACTCTCTTTGCTTTACTAACACTCTCTCACTTTCTCACTCTTTCTTTCTCACTCACCTTTTCTCCCTCCCTCTCTTTTTCTCCATCCCTCCCTCTCTTCCTCTCTCCCTTCATCTCCTTTCTCTCTCTTCCACTCTCCCTCTCACTACCTTTCACTCATTAATGTCTTCCATTATTACTTCACTCCCTCCCTCCCTCCTTCCATCTTAAACAACCTCCTCACTCTCATGTCTTCCTTCCTTTTCCTCTCTTTTCTCTCATTTTTATTTCCTCTTTTTTTTCTATCACTCTCTCCCCCTCGCTCCTCTCTCTTCCCTCACTCACCTCTCTTTTTATCTCCAACCACATGCCCTCTCATTAAGTCTTTCTTTTTTTATCTCCTCTCTTTTAAGTAACTCTTCTCTTTCTTCTTGCTCTTTGTTCATCCATCTCTCCCACTCCCTCTCCCTCCCTCCTCTCTCACTCTATTTCTGTTCATTTTTTTTATCTCTCTCCTTCCTTCCAGCCCTCCCTCCGTCCCTCACAAGGACCCTCTCATGTCCCTCCCTTTGTTTCTTGCTCTCCCCCTTTCTCAGTCACTTTACTCTCACTATCTCCCATGCTCGCTCACTCACTTGATCTCACTCCTTTCTATTGCCTATCTCTTTCACACTTGATATAGCTCTTTTATCTCACTTCCATTTTTATGTCCCTTTCTCTTCACCCTCTTCTAATATCCCTCCCTCTCCCTCTCTTCCCTCCCTCCAACCCTACCTCCCTACTTGCCTTTAACTCTCTTAATCCTTAGCCCCTCTCTCCCCCTCTCTCGATCTTTCTCTCTTGAGTGCTCTTCATCTCTATCTCATTCGCTATTTATCTCTCTCTCGCTCTCTTCTCTTACTCTCTCTTATTTGTTCTCTATTTATCTCTCACCCTACCTTACTCTTAATCCCCTCTCTCTTTCTCTTGCTCTACTTCCATCTATCTTTTTTCCTTCTCCCTCTCTCTATCTTTCTCCATCCTTTTTCTTTCTTTCTCTCTCCACTTCTCTCTCATTCTCTCCCTAATGCTTTTTATTCTTTCACTTCCATCTCTTTCTCTCACTCTCTCTCTCACTCCTTTCTCTCTTCCCTATCTCTTACTTTTGTTTCCATCCTCTTTT
>NW_018221607.1:41110-41374 GCF_001263595.1 Phalaenopsis equestris
TGATGTAGGGGGGGAGGCAAGGGGTGTTCGTGATAGATGGAAAGAGAGTAAGTGTGAAAGAGTGAGGGAGGGAAGGTAGAGAGAGCAAGAGAGAGGGAGAGTGCGCAATAGGGAGGGGGGAGAGAGAACTTGAGGGATGGAGCGAGGAGTGAGAGAGAGTGTAAGAGAATGAGTGAACACTATCACTCTCTCCCCCTCGCTCCTCTCTCTTCCCTCACTCACCTCTCTTTTTATCTCCAACCACATGCCCTCTCATTAAGTCTT
>NW_018221608.1:0-942 GCF_001263595.1 Phalaenopsis equestris
AACCCTAAACCCTAATCCCTAAACCCTAAACCCTCCAAGTTTAGGGTTTAGGATGGATTATTGTTGAAACTTGAGTAACCCATTGAGAAGCTAGAACAACCAAAAGAATAATAATAATAGATCTACATATCATCCATGTTTCAACAGTAATCCACAATTTAAGAAGAAGAAGTTATTTGTAGAAGAATTGGTGTTACAAATGGGAAATCAGTTACAAATTCAAGGAGTTACAATTAGAAATATTGAGAATCAACTTAAAAAATAGCAAATTCATTAAGTAATAGATCTCAAGGAACACTTTATAGTAATACTGAAATAAATCTGAAAGACCAGAATAAAGAGCAAGTAAAAGTCGTTCAACTTAGAAGCGGAAGAGAGTTGGAAGGTAGGCTTCAAAAATAAATTGAAGTAGAGAGAGAAAAAATTGAAGAACCAAAAGAAGACGCTCTGAAAGGTTCAGAAAGACATATTTCTCCACTTAAATTTGATTTGTAAAGACCACCTCCATTTCTTCAAAGGCTTCGTCAATAGAAGTTGGATAAGCAATTTTCAAAATTTCTGGAAATTTTTAAAAAGCTTATAATTAATATTCCATTTGTTGAAGCCTTAGAACAAATGTCAAGCTTTGTAAAGCTTATGAAGGATATTCTCAATAAAAAAAAGGAAGTTGAAGATAATGAGATTGTTGCAGATGAGACTGCCGCACTTAGTAAGGAGTACAGTGCTATAATTCAGAAAAAAACTTCCTGAAAAGCTTAAAAATCTTGGTAGCTTTACTATTCTGCGTGCAATAGGAGAGATTTTCTGGAAAAGTTTTATGTGGTTTATGTGTGTTGACCTCACTTTTGGTTGAGGTCTAGAAACTTCTTTAATAGCCTAGGTCTAGCCATAGGACTTTCCTATTGACTAGTCTTAGAAAATTAGAAAAGGTACCCCCACCAT
>NW_018221608.1:1079-1954 GCF_001263595.1 Phalaenopsis equestris
TTTTTGTGATGTTTGTGATTAAATTTTGAGTTGTCTTATGTTTTGAATGTTGTGAGGTATTTTTGTTTGAAGTTTAGTTTTTTGTTTTGATTTTGGTTTTGTTTTGTTTTTTTTTTAACATGCAAGTGTTTTTTATGCAGTAAGTATGGTACAAGCATAATTGAAAAGCAGTAGAAAAGTACAAGAAAGACTGTAAAACGTTGTAAACTGTAAAAGTGTACCTGGCGAGTCTTCTCGTTCCACCACCTGAAACTCAAAATGCATGTCAGAGCATTTATGTATATAGAGCTGGAAAAGTAAAGTTTTGGAAACCTTCCTAACTCTATGTTGTATATTGGGTGTCCTTAAATTTTAAGGATATTATTAAGTAAAACGTATTAAGTTTAAAAGATCCCTAAGGAATTCACCAGGTTAAGAGTAAGGAGCAGGTCCATTCAACCTTTATAATGTCTGGTAAAAAGCTTTGGGTTCATTTAAACTTTATTACGTTACTTAATAATTCATCTTGAATATCCCGATGCTCAATGAATATTGATGTCTTGATTATCCCTAAGAATAGGGTAAATGTCATTTGTCTTTTTAATTTGAAAATTATGTGGGTTGAAGACCTTCTAGAGGGAAAATTAGTGTTATTGAGAACACTTAGCCAAATTTTTAATCCTAATTGGACTTGTGGTGTTTTAAAAGAGTTTAACTATATTGATTTTCCTAATCCTCTTTTAGCATGTGGATTTCAACTTAAGTTCACCACTAAGTCCTTAAGACCTAAGTGAGTGCATTAAACATGTGTATTAATTTTGAAAAGATTTAAAACTTTAAATGATCATTATCAAGATCATTTAAATATTATTTTGATTATCAAATAAGGGTATGGA
>NW_018221608.1:5934-7099 GCF_001263595.1 Phalaenopsis equestris
TTCTAGTTTTCTAAGACTAGTCAATAGGAAAGTCCTATGGCTAGACCTAGGCTACTAAAGAAGTTTTCTAGACCTCAACCAAAAGTGAGGTCAACAAATGGACCCCGAATAGGTGTGGTGTGCTGGGCAAGCACACCGCACGTATTGGCGTTGACCGACAAGATCAACAAGCTCAATATATATTTCTAAGTCATCAGACCTAGAAAGAAGTGTGAATTTGCGTATGATATTTGTTTCCGCTGGGGAAAAAAAAATTTTAATAGGAATCAACACGTAAGGGTTGACCTCAGAATGGGAATTCAAGATGCAAATATCGATATTAAAGGAAAGTCAGACATTTGAAACTGACTTTCAATAAAATAATCAATTTGAATTGTGCAAATATCAATTTTGCAAATATCTAAGTTCAAAAGTCATTTTATATTTTGACCGCGGGTTGAGGGACTAGTACAATATACTTAAAATTGACTGAGCTTAAAAATATCGATATACAGGCATACAGTTTGTAGACCTTTAGATATGTCAACCTTGACAACCTCAAGACTCCGCTAATGTCATTGGTTTATCTTCAACCAGAATTAGGAAGGTCGACTCTTTTTACCTTCATTTTTGGTTGTCATTGGTTTATGGAGCATTATACATGTTTGAATTGTACAATGTCATTGGTTTATCTTCAATATTATGGAGCATTATACAAGTAAAGTTGTCATGACAGAGGTATTGAGCATATATTCTCTTTTCGACTCTTTTGACTCCAATTAACGATTAACATATCTAATTCAACAAATGTCCAGTGTCAATATCGATTTAGACTTAAATTTTAGGTTGACCTAGGCTATTAACGATTACAATTGACTCCGCTGAGCAAGAGACTAGTACAATTCTCGAATTATGAAGATTGTTTTATAAGATTGCTCTGACATATCTTATAGAAAATAATTCCACATGAATCTCCTCTGTTCACTGAGCAAGAGGGTATTTTTATTTTATTTTTATGAGTTTTCTACACAAAGATATGGATTTTTGAAGTTTAATAGCTATTTTCTGAATTTTTTAAATACCCCTATTTATTTATTCAAACGCGGGCTGACTGGATCCTCGGATCCGTCGAAAAGCCACGCGGCGCGCTCCCATTTGACGCCGCCTTCTGAGTCAGCTGCCACGC
>NW_018221608.1:7552-10012 GCF_001263595.1 Phalaenopsis equestris
ACTTCTTAGTCCGATATCTTTGAGATGTCCTTACCATTTGAATTCCTTGAAGATAATTTTTCCTTGATTTCTGTCGAGAGTATTCTTAGGTAACTTCAGTTATCTAAGATGTAATTAACTATAGGGGCTTGCCCTTATAAGAAGCTTTTCCCGAACCCAGCATAATATAAACCCTATTTAATTCCTTTTATGAAATAGGGGAACTTGTCTGTCAATACATTGGTTTCGCAGACCAAACAGATGTCATAACTTTCTTTAGTTTATTTGATCGAGCCTCACTCTCAATTCTTGCGTTCATCCTTCGGGATAGATACATGATTTGAGATAAAGCGCTCTTTCATCTAAACTATGAAAATTATGGGGTCAGTTTGACTTCATCTTTTTCAAAACTAAATTTTTTTTTAAACGTCCTTCCGAAGCGGGCAACGGGATTTTAATTTCGATGACCGACAGCTTCCAATGGCCGACAGCTTCTTACGGGCAAACCCACACCAAAAATAGTGTCGACAATGTGCAAGCATTAACCTTATGTCATTTTCAATATTTAAATATTAGGATTAGGAAAAATAACCCCTACTACTGTAACTCTGCAGTTAGCAGATCGTTCGATAACGTACCCTAAAGGAGTTTGTTGACCTCATTTTTGGTTGAGTTCTAGTGTTCCTCTTTAGTAGTCTAAGGTATAGCCGTAGGACTTATTGTTGATTATTCCTAGAAAACTAGAAAAGGAACCCTCGCCATTAGAAATTTTAAACTCCTCTTTACTCAACTTGAAGTTCCACATAGTGGTCCTAACCTTTAGCACTTAGTAGGTGGGGTTATTATATTATGAGGGAGCTGGAGCTCAAGGAGAGTTCCCATAGGACTGTTGGACCTTAGGATTGACCCTGGGTGTTGGTCTAAAGATAAGGCACTCACTACAATCACCTCACTCACAATCACTCACAAATGCAAATCCAAATTTCTTGACCTTGATCCCTTGATCCTTTGGGAGACTCATGTAGATGGTCCTCTAAACCCACTGGCCCTAGGCAAGGGTTTAGCTAAGACCAGTACATAGAGGACCCAAAATGAGCTTTCTATTGGTCCATGGCTTATTTATGGTGGTTGGCAACCCAACTCTACCAAAATGCCTAACTTAGCCTTTTGCCCCTAAAATCCCCCAAATTACCTAAGTACCCTTGAGTCCCTAAGTTTGGCCAAAATACTCAAATTTATTCAAAAGTCATTTCAAACCTTTCCAAATTACCCAAAATTACCAAAAATTTGTCAAATTACCAAAATACCCCTCCTTGGCCCAAAATTCTAAAAATTCCAAAAAATCCCTAAAATTCCCAAAATACTCTAAATATTCCCAATTTCTTTTTTACAACTATCACCTTTTCACAACTACCACATGACCTAATTTGGCCATTTAGTCAATTTTGACCAAAACCCCTAAAATTGTCTTTAAAGGCCCAATCTCCCGAAGTCCACCTCAAATGTCAATCAAATTGGTCCCTGTTGACCTCACTTTTGGGTGAGGATTTTGGGTCTTTCCTTTAGTAACTAGGATCTAGCCTTAGGACTTTCCTAATAACTATCTTAGCATCTTAGAAATAGTACCCACATTCTCCTTGTATATTTCAACCAAATTTCTATTCTTTATATTGGTTATATATGTGATCAATAATCTTTAATGCAAAGATTAAAGATTACATAAGGGAACCCTGATGAGAATCCCCATATGACTACTTGACCTTAGGATTGACCCTGGGTGTTGGTCTGTAGCTAGTTCTAGCTAGTTCACTCCTAGTTCACTCACTTGCACTCACTGTCACTCACTTTCACCCATATTCACTCACAACACTGAACCCAACTTTTTGACTATGATCCCTTGATACTTTGGGAGACTTATGCAGATGGTCTCCTAGACCCTCTAACCCTAGGCTGGGGTTTAGCTAGCACTAGTACATAGATGACCCAAATGGAGATTCCTTTATTCCGTGGCTCAAATCAGGATGGTTGGCACCTCAATTTCACCAATTACCCAATTTAGTCTTTTGCCCCGAAACCAATTTGGACTCTTCAATTGACCTCAATTTGATCCCAATTTTCCCCAACTTGAATCCTAAACTCTTCATAACAATCCTACACATCCAATTGGACCTTGAATTGGCTCTGTTCACGCCTCAATTTTACTCAATTTCAACCAACATTCAAAATCCCCAAATTTGCCCCAAATTGGCTATCTCCCAAAATTCCACCAAATTGAATGCCCAAACCCCAAAATTGACACCCAATTGATGTTGAGAACTCTTATAACATTCTCATAGACCATTTTGAATCATCAATTTGGACCTAACCCAACCATAGCCTAACCTAGACCCGAGTCTAGCCCAACACCACCAAATTGACTGAATGCCAAAAATTCACCGAGTTGACCCTCCCGATCAACTCAAAATCACTTCAAATCTTTTC
>NW_018221609.1:0-1651 GCF_001263595.1 Phalaenopsis equestris
CAGATATAGTAATCCTCACATAGAAAAAAAAAGAAGAAGAAAAAAAAATAAAAAGGGGATTAAAAATGATTCTGAAAAGTAAAGAAAAAGGAAAATAAAATGTGGGAAGAAGCTTGAGGAGATTACTAATTAAAAATTTGCTTGACTTGAATCAACTTAAGGAAAAAGACTTGGACACATTTTCTAAACTTTTTATTTGAGTATTAGCTTAATGATTTCATATGAATTTTCTAAGTGAATTTAATATGATAAATTGCAATTTTTCTTGAAAGAAATAGAGGATTAAAAATCTTGGACTTAATTACTGAATATCCTAACACCTTCAGTATTAATTGGAGTTATTTTAAATTTTTCTTAAGTTATATTATTATGTTTAGAGAACTTAAATATGGAAGTCTAGAAGTTAAATTATTTATCATAGGTCATATTTTTATGTAGTAGATGAGTTACTTGAGGACAAGTAACATGTAAGTTTGGGGATTTTGATACACCAAAAATATATGCATTTTTAAATTCATATTTTACACTTATTTTTGGTGATATTTCACCTTAATGGAAGGTATTTTTATGTTCTCTTACAGATTATTGATTTTTAGGACTTAAAGTAAAAAAAAGTAAAAAGGATGGAATTTGGAGTCAAAATGACGTTTTTGAAGAAGTCCTCAGTGCCGATCGCACCAAGTGCAGCGCCGACGACGCAAAATAACATAATAACTGAAATTTTTACTCAGTGCCAGACTAGCGCCGACTGTGCCAAAGGTGGTTCAGCCCCCATTTCTAGAAGGTTCAATGTACTTGGATGATTTTTGAAGAGTTTTTGGAGGCACCTCTTGGAGAACCGACCTTTGGCTTTATTTGGGGCCGAATTTAATCAGAAAACGGGCTCCTCTACGTTCATTTTTCGCTCCACAATGTTCCACCATGCTACATTTTCATAATCCATCTTCATTCCACAACCCTATTGGAGTCAATTAGTGATTTTGATTTCATCTTTTAGAGTTTTTGTGATGAGATTTAGTGTGAAATTTTCTGTAAGAGTCTTGGAGAAGGAAAAAAGTGAGAGAGTTCTTTTTCCTGCATTTCTAAGGAAAGGATATAAAGGATTTTCTTTGAGAAAGAGTTCCAGATAAGTTTGTTTGTTTATTTAGTGTTGTATGAGCTTTCATATATATATGAAATTGTGTTTTGTCGTATATTTCTCATGAAGTCTGAGTAGTTCCCTCTATCTTTCCCCTTACTTTGAAATATGGTGAAACGAAGAGATAAAATGAATGTGTCATAATTAAAATATAAAATAAATTGTGATGATTTTTCAACTCAGAACTTAATTTACTTTTCAATCTAGCCAATTGATTTGTTAAAATATGTTGTAAAATATATGATCCGGAAAATGGAGTATGAGTTATACAACAGAGCGAATGAGTTCTACAACAGAGTGAAGATCACATTTGATTTAATGGAGGAGAAATTCATTCGTGGAATTGTGCAAATAAATAGAAAAATATTCTTTGTTGGGTGTAGAATTGGAGAATCTTTAGGGTGACAAACTAAAATCCCCAAATTGGTCTTAGTCTTTAAAAACTAAAGCGAGAGTTAGCCTTTAGTTGAAGTGAAGTGGGAGCTCTAGAGTGGGAGGCGGTATACTCCTAGC
>NW_018221609.1:1710-2255 GCF_001263595.1 Phalaenopsis equestris
TGTATCAGGGTAGAGAATTATAATTGCTCCTATTTGGTACAATACATATTATAAACATTTATCTCATCTCATTTCACCAGAACCTCATTGTAGTGGGAAGGATGCTTTTTCACATAAGAAATCATTATTACATAAACATATTTATTAGATTAGTATTTATTTTCTTAAACTTTGCATTTCTGCTTTGCTAATACTTAAGTACTTTAGTTTTGATAACATCTCAACATTCAAAATTATTGACAGTGATTTCATTTGATTTACTGTAAATTTCCTGATAAAATTTATCATTGCTAACTTACACCTTACCTGTTGGATCAATATTTGGGACTTAAATAGAAAGTCCATTATTACTTAATAACAACACGTATACTTGCGTAGAATCCCATTATTTATTAACGGCCTGTAATTATATATATTTTACCCAACTTACTTTTCATATAAGGATCAAGTTTTTGGTGCTATAGTGGTGCCAAATTCATAAATCCTTACATATAAAAAAAATCGGGATCCCATATTGCGTATTTTCCCTGTGGGTTTGATATTCA
>NW_018221610.1:0-434 GCF_001263595.1 Phalaenopsis equestris
GGGAGACAAAATGTGTGTGATTGAGGGAGAAAGAGATAAAGAGTGGCTTGAAAGGCAGAGATATAGGTAAAGAGGGCTAGATAGAGCGGGAGGGAGAGATGAGAGAGAGGGAGGGAGGGTGAGGGCGAGTAAATGAGAGAGATAGAGAGAGAAGAAATGAGTTAAAAGTAAAAGAGAAAGAGAGAAATGATAAGGGATAGGGAGTGAGATATAGTGATATGGTGTTAGAGAAAGCTAGGAAGAAGATGATAAGAGGTTGAGAGGGGATAGGGAGTGAGATATAGTGATATGGTGTTAGAGAAAGCTAGGAAGAAGATGATAAGAGGTTGAGAGGGGATAGGGAGTGAGATATAGTGATATGGTGTTAGAGAAAGCTAGGAAGAAGATGATAAGAGGTTGAGAGGGAAAGGTTGTCGGTGAAGGATAGACCGAGT
>NW_018221610.1:1829-2829 GCF_001263595.1 Phalaenopsis equestris
GAATGATAAAAGCGAGATATAGAGAAAGGGGCGAGAGTTGGAATTTAAAAAATAGCAAGAGAAGGAGAGAGCAGAATGAAAAGTAAGTGAGAGTGAGAGATAAGGAAAGAGGGAGTAAGACATACTAAGAGATGAAGAGAGATAGAGAAAGAGGGAATGAGAGGGAGAAGAATTGCAAGGATAAGGAGAGAGAGATCAAAAGAGGAATGGATAGTGATGGGGAGGGGAGAGAGCAAGTGGCAGAATGAAGTGAGGATAGGATGGAGGGAGGGAGATATAGAAATTGAGAGATAGTTGGAAATGAGTTGGAAGAGAGAAAGCAAGGAGGGTGGAGAAATTGGCATAGAGATAAAGAATAGAAAAAAGGGTAGAAAGAGTAACAGAGAGAAACAATAAAGTGGGAGGGAGCGAGAAAGTGAGCGTAGCAGCTAGAAATTGTGATAGAGGGAGAGTGAAAATTGCTAGAAAGATAGGATGAGAAGTGAGAGAGACACAGAGGGAGAAGAATGGGAGTGTGGGACGAAGGGTGGGAGGGAGGGAGAGAGACCACGAAAACATAAAGCAAGAAGGTTTGAAGGTGGACAGACACCATGAAAAAGATAGAGCAAGAGGGATAGAAGGGGGAGTGTTACAGGGAGAGTAAGAGAGATGAGAGATAGAGTGAGAGAGCGAGAGAAGGAAATAAAGTGACTGGGAGTGAGAGATATAAAGAGAAGATAGAAGGAGAAAGGAGAAATGATACATAAAAGAGAAGAGAGAGTGGTGTAAGGAAGGACAGAGGATGGAGGGGGAGAAAGATGAGAGATATGGGAGAGAGTGTGAGAGTGGAAGATGAGAGAAGAAAGAGAACAAGAGAGGAAAAATGGGAGGGAGAAAAGATGGAGAAATTGGGTAAAAGAGATTGCAGGAGTGGGGAAGGTAGAGAATAGAGTTTGAGAGACATGGAAGAGAAAGCAAGGGAGAGATAGAATAAGAGAGAGGGAGGGTTGGATAGGGAGAA
>NW_018221610.1:4228-4613 GCF_001263595.1 Phalaenopsis equestris
GAGAGAGATGGGGTGGGAGAGATGAGAGAAAGCTGGAGAGAGTTAGGGAGAGCAGGTGAGAGAGAGATGGGGTGGGAGAGATGAGAGAGAGCGAGAGCAAGTGAGGGAGCGGGGGTAGGAGTAAGTGATAGAAGCTTTGAAGAATGGATAAGTGAGCGGGAGACGGAAAAGGAGAGAGAAGGAGAGGGTAATAGAAATAAGGTGTGAGAGAGAAAGACGGAGAGAGGGAGAAGGTGGGGGAGAGAGTAAGGTGAGATGGTGAGGTTGAGGGATATATAAAGTTGGAGATGGAGCTATGGAAAGATAGAGACCGGTGAGAGAGAGAGGGATAGGTGAGGAGATAGAAAGATAGAAATAGAGAGAGAAAGGGGGAAAGAGGGAAAAG
>NW_018221610.1:4625-5412 GCF_001263595.1 Phalaenopsis equestris
AAAAAGAGAGAGAAGAAATAACGAAAGAGATTAAAAGAGAACATGAGAGGTAGAGAGAAAGATAAGAGAAAATGCATGAGAGATGGTAGAGAGAGTAGAGAAGGAAGGGAGTTGAAAATAGAGCAATAGAGAGAGAGAACGAGTGATAGAGAGTGAAAGAGTAATCGAGAGTGGGAGAGATGATAAGAGGGGGATAGAGCAAGTGAGAGGTAAGAAGAGATGGAGGAAGCGAGAGCAAGAAAAAGAGATAAAGGAAGTAAAGGAGGGAGGAAGAGTGAGACAAAGAGAGTGTGATTGTGGGAGGGAGAGAGAGAGTGAAGAGAGTAAGGTTGAGAGGGAGATGATTAATACAAAGAGAGGAGAGAGAGCAAGAGAGGGAAGTAGGTAGAATGTGAGAAAGATAGAATAAACAAGCAAGTTAGAGAGACTGAGATAGGGAGGTCAAGAGAAGGAGAGAGAGCTTAGAGGTAAGGAGTGGGGGAGAGATAGAGGGAGGGAAAAGAAGGAGAGAGATATGTAGAGAGGTAAGGCAGAGATGTGAAAAGAGAAAATGATAGAGAGTGTGATAAGTGTTGAAAAAGAAAAGAGAGGAAGGGTCTGACAAAATGAAGGAAGTGAGGGAGAGAGAGAGTGAGTTGGGGAGGGAGGGAGGGAGAGAGAGAGTGAGTTGGGGAGGGAGGGAGGGAGAGAATGAGAGAGGAAGAGAGAGATACAAGAAGGGATTAAGAGAGGTAGAGAGAGTGTGAGTGGGAGAGAGGGAAAGATTGAGGTAAGACAGAGAGAGAGA
>NW_018221610.1:6163-7331 GCF_001263595.1 Phalaenopsis equestris
AGAGAGTAGAGAAGGAAGGGCGAGGGAAATAGAGAGAGAGGAAAGCAGATAGAGAAGAGGAGAAAATGGAACGTAGAGAGGGAGCGTTTGAGGGTTGTAATGAGGTGTAGATTGAGAAATAGATAGAGAGTGGGAGAGAGGGCGAGAAAGAGAGAGAAAAGGAGAAAAGACAAAGCAAATGACAGAGAGTGAGAGAGAGAAAGAAGATAAAGTGAGGGAGATGATAAGAGAGGGATAGAGCAAGAGAGAGGTAAAAGAGAGGGAGGGAGGGAGAGTTAGATAACGAGATAAAGGAATTAAGGGAGGGAGGGAGAGTGGGATAGAGAGAGTGGATTGTGGGAGGGAGGGAGGGAGAGTGAGATAAAGAGATAAAGGAATTGAAGGAGGGAGGGAGGCTGAAGCGAGTTAGAGTGAGAGGAAGATGATTAATAAAGATAAAAGTAAGAGAGAGGGCAAGAGAGTGAAGGCGAGAGAATGTGAAAGAGATAGAATGAACAAGCAAGTGAGAGAAACTAAGATAGGGAGTTTGAGAGACGGAGAGAGAGATGAGAGAGGTAAAGAGTTGGGGAGAGATAAAGCGAGGGAAAAAAAGAGAGAGTATGTAGAGGCAAGGCAGAGATGGGAAAAGAGAAAGGTTCATATAGATAAATAAAGAGGTAAGATCAGCCAGAATGAAAGAGAGTGGGAGAGAGAGAGTGAGCTAGGGAGTGAGGGAGGGAGAGAGTGTGAGTGAGGGAGAGAGAGACAGAGAGAGGGATTCAGAGTGGTAGGGAGAGTGGGAAAGATTGACGTAAGACAGAGAGAGAGAGATATAAAGGGAGAGAGATAGGTGAGATTGGAAGAGAGGGGTGTTTGAGAGATGAAAGAGAGCACAAGCAACTGAGGGAGAGCAAGTGAGTGAGAGGGAGCAGTGGAATTAGAGAAGGAGAGATAGAGAGACTAGTGAAGGAAAAAGATAGATGGAATAGAGCTAGAAAGAGTAAGAAAAAAGAGAGAAAGAGAGAGAAAGAAGTTAAAAAGAGAGAGAAGAAAGAATGAAAGAGGTTGAGAGGAAAAGAGAGAGAGAAAATGTATGAGAGATCATAGGGAGAGCAGAGAACGGAGGAAGAGAGAAATAGAGAGAGGAAAGAAGAGAGGGAGGGGGAGAAAAAGGGATGTAGGGAGGGAG
>NW_018221610.1:9122-10011 GCF_001263595.1 Phalaenopsis equestris
AGAGAGAATAGAGATAAGAGAGATAGGGAGAGGGAGGGATAAAGAGGTAAAGAGAGCGAAGGAGGGAAAGGGGGATGAAGATAGGAAGGGAGAGAGAGAAGGATAAAGATAGAGTGATGAGACATGGAGGGGAGAGGGAGAGAAAGGACTAAAGTAACGAAACTAGAAAGAAGGAAAGGAGGGCAGAAAAGAGAGAAAGTGAGTGAGAGATGGAAGAGGAAAGAGATTGAAAGAGAAAGAAAGTAAGAGAGGTAAAGAGAGAAAAAGAAAATGGGAGAGATAGAGAGTGATAGTGGGGAAAGGAGAGCTGAGTAGAAAGAGAAGAGATAGAGAGAGAAATGGAGACAGAGTTGGAGAGGGAGAGGGATGGAGTGAAAGGAGTGCAAAAGAGGAATGGTTAAAGTGGGAGAGAGAGAGAGAGATTGAGTTAAAGAGAGAGAGAGAGAGAGTTCAAATGATGTAGAACGCGAGAGAGATAAAGTGAGAGGGGGAATAAAAGAGAGAAGGTAGACAGAGTGACAGAGATTAAGAGAGGGAGAGAGAGGGAGGAGCGAGAGATAGTGGAAGGGAGAGACAAAGAAAGAGAAATGAGGCCAAAAGGGAGAGTGAGAGAGATGCAAAATAAACTAAAAGAAAGGGGGAGAGAAAGCATGAAGAGCGAGAGTAAGAGCTTATAGAAATAAAGGGAGTGAGAGAAGAGAGAGAAGCAAGAGAAGATTTAGAGAGTTAGAGTCTTAAAAAAAGATAATGTGACAGAAAGCGAGACAGAAGAAGGGGAAGGGAGAGAGGGAGGGATGGAGATAGAGAGCTAGGAGTGGGACACAGAAGAGTGAGAAAAAGAGAACAAAAAGAGGGAGAAAGAGAAGAAAGTATGAAAGAGATAAAGAAA
>NW_018221611.1:0-841 GCF_001263595.1 Phalaenopsis equestris
TTTTTTGTGTCATGAGAGAGGTGATTCCTTAACTTGTTATTATGGCTAGAATTATATATTCTCATGTAGTAGTTTGATTGACGAGTCCACTACGACTCTGGTCTCACTCAGACAAGTTTTACAAGAGACAAATAATTTTAAAAGTGATAAATCCATATCAATTTTGTTAATTCTTTTCTCTAACCTTTTTTTCATTTGATAGGAGTAGCTAACCTATTTGATGAGTAACATGTGGATGAATTTACACTATTCATATAACTGCTAGAGGTGCTTAATTAAGGGATATGGTGATGCCTGGGGTTAGTGCTTGAGACCCAATATATCAGGTTTAATCTTATCTTTGGGATTATAATCTATAAAATCATTTATAAGTACCCATTAATATCTTTGTAGTGATTATGTTAGAAATTGGAAATAAGTTAGTGAGATGTAATGAGTTAAGGGAAGAATTAGCCTCATTTATCATGTGTGTTTTTGTTTATTCTACAATAATATAAAATTTTGGAGTACACATAAATATATATATTCCTATGTCGATACATGTTCTACTTATTAGACCTTTCTTTTTTATTTTATCGAACATTTTTTAGTTTAGACTTACTTTTTATTACATATTGTTCTATCCTGATCAATACTTATAGATGTTTATGATAGATAGAATTTATGAACTATTTTTCTTCCTGCTTATATTTAATATATTGAATGTTATACAAGTTTAAAATCAACTTTAGGGGTAGGAAGAAAAATAAATTTTAGTATACTTCCATTTAGTTTAATAATATTACAAGCATTTTTTAGGCTGGATTTACTTTCTCCTACAGTCATTTTATCCTCATTATGC
>NW_018221612.1:0-7476 GCF_001263595.1 Phalaenopsis equestris
CAGTTCGTTATTTAGTAATTCTTATGATAATTATTAGCATATTTTTTTGTTATATTTGATACCCATTGAAGTCATTAATTAAGATCATACTGGAGTCATATGACTGAGAGAATCGTAATCACTATACGTCAATGACCTACTACTTGATAATGTATTTTTATGATTAAATTATCTTATAAAATGAATATAAATAATGGATATTTGCATGTAGCGCAACTTAGTAGTGGGATGCTAATACAATTTTTGATGGACCATTCGATAAGTTTATAGTGAACAACTTCTTTCATAATTGGATTTAATCTTCTTTGACGACTTGTCCTAGGATTATGATTATCTTTCATTAGGATTTTATGCATACAAATTGAAGAACTGATTCTTTTAATATCTGTTAAGGTTCATCCAAAAACTTTCGTATAATTTTTCTGAATTTCTATTAATTTTTCTTCTTGTGATTGAGTCAAATTTGAGGATATGATGGCCATTAATGTAGATGAGTATGCATGCTTTAAATGTGTTGGAAGTACCTTCATCTCAAGTTCACAATGTTCCTCAATAGAAGAAATGAACAGTTTACTATTTTCTATTGTATCTTGATCTTCAAACCTCTCCTGAATAAATTTTGAATTTTCAATTGGCACTAACTTCAACTCATCTTGGAAATCCATGTCATTTTCATTATCTAATTCTTGTTTTTCAGGTTTAACTTTATAACTTTCTCTGAAATGGTTACTACTTAGATAATTAATTAAGTCCATCTGAAAACACTCATCTTCTTTTCCTTTAGTAGGATATTTCTAAAATCTTAAGATATTAAATGTAGCTTTCTGATCCTTGACTCTCATAGTTAATTCACCTTTTTTGTACATCTATCATAGCTTGTTCTTTATCAAGGAAAGGTCTCTCTAAAGTAATTGAAATTTCTTTATCTTCCTTCATATCTAACAAGATGAAATCAACGGGGAAGATTAATTGGTCAACTTTAACTAGTACATCTTCAATAACCCTTTTAGGAAAAGTAATCGATTTATCGGCTAACTGAAGGGTTACAGTAGTTGAAGAAATCTCTCATAAATCTAACATTCTGAAAATAGCTAACGACATAAGTTTAATGCTTGCTCTTGAATCACATAGAGCATTTTCAAAAAAAATCTTTCTCTTATGGCGTAAGGAATATTAATGCTCCCAAGATCTTTAAGTTTTTGAGAAAGTTTTTTTTTTTAATTATAGCGCCGCACTCCTCACTAGTGCAATGGTCACATAATCTCCAGACTTTCTCTTCTTATTAATGATGTCCTTCATAAAATTTACATAGCTGGGCATTTTCTTTAGAGTTAGCTTCTTAAATAGTTTGAGAAATTTTTAAAATTGTTGATCTAGCTTCTGTTATCTAAGTCATTGAGGAAATGGGGTGGTGGTTTTTTTAAGTTACTCCTAGTTAGAGAAGTTGGTTTTTCCTTGGAAAAACTTTCTTCAAAATCTTTCAATTTCTCCAGTCTCTCTTAGGACTACATCCTCCATCTCTCTTCCACTTTTTAGCTAAATAGCTTTAACTTGCTCTTTCTTCTTATCTTTAGGGTTTATTTCAGTGTTGCTATGAAGAGTTCCTTGAAGCCTATTGCTAAGTGAGTTAGCAATTTGCCCCAGTCAATTCTTTATACTTCTTATCACTGCACCATGACTTTGCAATTAATTTCTCATTTGCAACACAACCTCCTCTATAGACAACTTCTTGTCCTTAAATTGCTGCTTCTTGTTAATGCCAGGTGGATAAGAATGTCTATAGTATGTGCTACCTTGGTTATTCTAATTTTCTACATAATTTACTTAATTATTTCCCCATTGTTGGGTTCCTCGACCAGAATTAGTGTTCCAGTTAAAGTTACAATAGTTCTTTCAATCTGGGTTATAAAAGTTGGAATAAGGGTTGTTAGGTCTGTCGTTAATGGCATTTAAAATCTCTAATGATGAAGTGTTAAAATTAACCTCTGTCCTAATGAATTTTCCTTAATTAGAAGAATTTGAGGTTAGTTCATTCTAAATTGGTCTAGCTTCCTAGATATTGCTACAACCTAAAAAGCGAGAATTGAAATTACATCTGTATCATGAACAATGGATACCTTTCTAAGATTTACCCTTTTAGAAGGTCATTAGAAATTTTTGTAGCCATATCTTCAATTAAAGAATAAGCTTCATCAAATGACTTTGACACAAGTGAACCAACAACAGCCACATCAATGATTGATCTAAGTGATTCTACCAACCAACTGTAAAATGTTTAAATAATTAATTAATCGGGAAGAGCATGATGTGGACACTTCATAAGAAGTTCCTTAAATCTTTCTCATACTTTGTATATTGATTCACCTTTATACTGGCAAAATGAAGTGATATCATTTCTATGTTTAATAATTTTTTAAGGTGGAAAATACTTAGCTAAGAATTTCTAAGCTAATTCATACCAAGTTCTGATAGATCCATATGCTAATGAATTCAACCACAATTTAGCTTTATCCCTTAAGAAAATGGGAAAAAGTTGAAGTTTAATAACATCATTGGACACACCGTTATAACGAAATGTATCGCACAGTTCTAGAAAACTTGTTAAATGTAACTTTGGATCCTCAGATGGAGTTCCCCCAAATTGATTGTTTTGCACCATTTCTATAATAACAGGTTTCAACTTAAATGTGTTAGCATCTACAACAATATTTGGTATACTTAAATTAATTTCATCGGTCGTAGGATTAATGTAATCCTTTGATGGTCTATGCGCGTTATGATGTTCATTTTCTAGTTTTTGATTATCTAAATTGTTCTATTGAGTGTTCATCATTTCTTCTACAAATTGGCGAAGGCCTTTTTGTTTTCTAATCTTTCTAATTATTCTTTTTAATTCAAAATTGTATGGTATAAGTCTTAAAGGTCGTGCACCACCCATACACTACTAAGAATTCAATAAGTAAATTACTGAAAAAACACACAAAATAAACACTCAAATATAATAATTTTTTCATTATTATTTTAATGTGTACTACTTGAAGACACAAGCAAACTCTTACACAAGGAAAGCTACAATACGATTTTTCAAATCTAAGTCTAATAAATTCAACTAAAATTTCCCTAAGTCAAATTAACCGCCACACTTCCCAAACAACGATACCAAGAACTTGACCAATCGTTCGGATGCCTAACATTTTTTAATGAAATATTTTAAATCTAAAGTATGTATTATAAATTTAATAGCTTATGTTTTCCACAATTTAGCATTACACACAAGATATTTTATGCAAGCGTACGTATCTTTCAAGTAGTATCAAATTTTTGAGTCCAGAGTATCGATCCCACAGGGAAGACTATTATTTTAAAGACATATGAAAAGTTCTAGCATACAATAACAAGTCTTAGTTTGGAAGCAAAATCTATTTAAGTTATACTTATAAAATTCTACCAAATTATCACTAAATCTAATGATTTACTCTAAAGTTAATTTTACTACTCTAAAGTTAATTTTAACTAAAGTTAAATAAGTTAAGAAATAACAAGTTATGAAAAATATCCTCCCCTTGCAATGAAGTTAGTAATTTGTTTAGTAGAATATAGATTTTAATTAGTGACGAATAGGAACTTTCCCCTTCCTTACCCTCTTTCAAGTGCATAAAGAAGTTTGGTTTAAATAGATAAGTGTTTTTGCCTGTCACCCTAGAAACCTCTAAGTTACCCCTTAAAAACCTATCTCCATATCTATTTGCAATGCTATATGGACTATTTTTCCTTCACCCACTAGTGCAATGTGGTTTCTACTGGTTGTTAAAGCCATAACCCTCTCAGATCATTATGGATTCATAACAGGTTTTAACATACCAATTGACCAAATTGATAAGTATCTGAAACATGAAGTAAGAACCATCACAATAATGAAAAAAAAACTTATTCTAAATGTATTCACATATCGTACACATACTAATACTTCATCACAAGAAGAAGGTAAAAAGGATCTACTCACAATGCGTGAAGCAAACTTAACAATTCATTATCTTATAATAAAGGAGAAGGTAAAAAGGATCTACTCACAATGCGTGACGCAAACTTAACAATTCATTATCTTATAATAAAGGAAATTCAAACACACTTAGTTTACAATTAATGTAAGACAATATAAAATGAAAAACTAATCTTTATCCTTGAGAAAAGAAGTAAAAATACTCCTTAAAAGATCTACAAGTGTTCCTTGCACTTCTTACAACAATCCTTTACAATATCCTCTCAATTCTTTCTAAGAAAATGAAGAAAAATACAAAATCTAACTTTCAGCTTTACTTTGCTGCACACTTGGATTGTTTCCTTCACTTTATAAATGATCCCCTCCCCCATCTATTAGAACTCCTACTAATTCATAACCTCCAAATCCATCCATAACTACTGTAGAAATCGACCGGGTTAGTTTTGACGCCTAGGCGCAACCTTTTCAGGTTTGCAGGGAAAATAACTGGCGTATAGGCGCCAGTCTGTGGCACCATGGTTCCAGGTTCTTATTTGCTAGACATCAATTGACACCTAAGCGCCCATCTGTGGTGTCATGGTGCCATGGAGCGATGTCAAGACTGCAGAAGCTGGCGCCTAGGCACCAAACTGTTATTGCTCTATTCCTTTATTTATCTCCTTTTTGCTTCAATTTGCTCCAAAATCTCCTACCTTTTATACATAGAACAAAAACATGAAATACCTTCCTTCAAAGTGCAATTTCATCAAAAAAATAAGTGCTAAATATAAGGGGAAAATGACATGCTACAAGACATGTCAAAGTTCCCCAAACTTTAATACTTGTCTTCACTAACACTACAACTTTAAAAACAAAATTTCTTAATTTGAGTTAGTGTGTTTATTTAGGATTACCTACAATTTTTACCTTAAAAATGTCACAGGCAACCTAGAGGGAATTCTAGTGAATAAGGTTAGGACTAAGGTATAAAAATATCTTGTATTCAACTTAGGAATTCTTGTTATCTATTTACTCAAAATCAATTGTAATTTGTCAAACATGGGATTCCTAGAAAGTGTAAAAGACATAATTTTAAGCACTCTATTAGTAAAGATTTGACTAATACATTTATGAAATAAGATCAAGCTTAGGATTGTATCTAAATTTGCTCCTTTAAGAAAGTTCCAGTGAAATCAATTTTTTATTAGGCTTTTCCTCAAGCTTCTCTTCACTTTTCATTTCTTCGACTATTTTTTTTTTCTTTTCCTTTTCTTTTCTTTTTTCTTTTTGGAACATTTTCAATCCTTTCTTCTTTTATGTGTGGATTACTATATCTATATTGCCCTTTAATGATTTTGAATTTCACTATCCTTCTGCTAAAGTTAAAAACTTATCACTTTCCTTCACTTGAGATTTGTGAGTATTAATTTGAAAATAGGTATTAATAGATGCTTAATTCTTATGAAGTATAAATCTAGGAATCTTAGTTTTTCAAAAATACAATTCTATTTTTTTCATAAATAGTAAAATCATATTCTTATTGTCTTCTACAAAATACCTTAACTCTAGAATAGTCCTATCTTTCCAAAAACTCTCCATAACATTCCTAAAATAAAAAATATAGTGCCCTAAAGGTAACACCACATACCACAAGTCATTTTAAAGTGATATCAAATTAATATGTAGACTTCATGCGAAAAAATATAGTCCCAAACTTGATTTTTAACATGTATAACATTAAAAGAAAAATAAAGTTAAGCTTTTAAATTTTTTTCTATCCCCCTTCCCAAACTTGATTTTTAACATGTATAACATTAAAACCAAGAATATAAATAGGGAGAAAAAAAACTTACTTACTTTTTACAATATGATTGTATTACCAAAATACATGTATAAGCAGAAGATACAAATATGCATAAGTAATTAAATCTCTGTTCAATATTTTTCATATAGAATTTCTAAACAACAACAAAGTTAATTCAATTAATCCCAAACAGAAGCAACAAATATATAGTCCGGTACATGAAAATTAAAATACAACATTTTAGCAGTGATAAAGAAACATAAATATAAAAATCCACTACATCCACATGAAAAGTACTACTAGTCATTCCTATCATCATCACCATCATCATCATCCTCTAAATCCTCATCCATTGCTCAATGACATTCAAACAACTGATTGGGCAGAAATGCATGAAACTCCAATGTCTTATCTCCTCCAATCCAATTGTTCTATTTACACAATTCCAACAGAAAAGAATGAATACCAATATCATAATCACTTCACCATTTGAGCTGCAAATCCAATTGTTCCAAATAATCTACATTTTCATACACTTGGTTTTGAGTAATGGAAATATAACCTTCTATAACCTTCAAACTTTCCATTATTGAATCCATGCTTGTAGAAGGTCCAGCTAAAGAATGAGAAGTGGATGGTCTAGAAGTAGAAAGATCTTCAGACAAACTAGCTCCATGTCAAAAAATAGCATGTTTCACGTATAAATCTACATTGGCCTTACTAATGGACTTCAATGGATGCATCAACTCCTCTTCTTTCTCAAAACCAATAACAGTCTGATGACACAGAGAGAAAATAAGAGACGGGTATCCTAACCCTAAAGTAGAACTTCCCATTACAACATTTATGATAGATTTATAGATAAGAGAACCAATAACAATAATCTTCATTGTCTGAATACAATATTTCAAAGTTTCCCTGTCCTAGCAACCTCATTAAGATTAGTAGAAGGAAGAAGCCTTGCCGAAAAAAAAAAATTAATTTCATGCCTTGGTTGGAGCATTTAACTTTGATGAAGAAAAATTCACCATGTGGTAATTTCTAACCTTCCAAGTTCCTTTTCTATCAGTTAAGAACTTAATAATATCATCAAGCTGGGAGTTAGTGGGTTCAAATGAAGAGTAAAAATAATTGGGTACATCTCACAAAGAATAGAGTGAATTGATACGTGTAGGCATCAAATTTACTCTCTTCTCCCAAACAAAGACATAATTATCAGAGGCCTCAGAGAGATTTGCATAGAACTTTCTAACAATAGGAATGACAGCTACAACAGTGACATAGAAAAATGTCTCTCAATGAAGAGATACACCGATATTTTCTACATCACCACTAGGACTAATGAAACCCCGCTCCACAATCAGTTTCTTTGGCATAAGAAATTTGTTATATCTCTTTTGAGCTTTGTAACTAACAAATTTATTACGATCAAATGAACATTTATCCTTGCTTCCTTTGGTTTTGTGTGTCATAACAACTATATAAAAGCAAATAAAGGATGAAATAAGCTGAAACATAGGATGTGTTTGACTCAAGATGCAAGTTTAGAGCATAAATTAACTTTCCTCAAAAACTTTTTCTTATTCTTCGATGTTTTCCCTAAAATGCCTGAAAGCTTCTCAAATGCAGATGAAATTTCAAGGTAAAGGAAAAATCATAAGGTCAAAGGAGAAGTTTTACCTGAAGAAGATGA
>NW_018221613.1:0-2052 GCF_001263595.1 Phalaenopsis equestris
TGCCGGGAGTAAACAAAAATTACAATTAGAGTAACACAAAAATTAGGATTATTAGAAAATTTTTACTTGAATTAAAATTTATTTTCATATTTAGTTAATTATATTACTGTGTACTAATTTCAAATTGTATGCGTAAATTTGGACCTGAAAATCTTATACCCTACAATTCGAAATTAGAACTCACCGTTAGAAATATTAGAAGATTGAGAAGAGAACCTAGAAATTCTGATACAATGGAAAAGAACATGAACAATCAAGGAATAGAGAATGAACACCAACCTAGACCCCTACGAGATTATGCAAATTCTACAGCAGATAAAATTCACTTATCTATCCAAAATCCTGATGTAGCTGCTAATTCATTTGACCTTAAACCTGCTATTATCCAAATAGTACGTTACCAAAGGAAAATATGTTGAGATTTTCATACCTATTTTACAATAGTTTTTATGATATTGCACTTTAGAAAGGGTATTTTTGATGTTTTGTTGCAGGTATGATTAATTATGGTCATTGGAGCAAGAAGATGCAAAAACGGTGCAATTTGGAGCAAAAACGAGCAAGAAATGAAATTTTGCCCTGTCACATTTTGATAAGTATTTCGATGCTTAATATCTTTTACACTTGTTGCATATTTTTGAATGAGAATATACTTTAAAGGAAAGTTGTTTTGATGCTTATTTTGTAGGGCTATCTGTCAGGAACACAACGCAACTGAAATGGGGCGAAACGGAGCTAAAACAGAGCCAAACTGTGGAGCTGCGCAGTCTGCTCGCCGACGGTACCAAAACGGCGCCGACGGTGATATTTACCCAAGAAGACAAAAAAATCACAGAAAAGCTCGCCGACGGCGCCCAGGACGACTATGGACTGACTTTTGGCGGTTATGGGCCGAAATTCAACGTATTTGGACGCTTTTTGAAAGGGTTCTTATGGCAACTCTTTAAACTTCATCCCTACACTTTAAAAGAACAAATTTAAGTTAGAAAAAGAGGGATTTTTATGAGAGGAATGTTAGAAAAATTGTGGAGAAATTTTAGGTTTCTTAGAATAGGGTTCCTAGAATAGGAGTAGAAAAGTAGATTTCTACCCTTTTGGAGAGATTGGAGAGGAGGTTTTGAGAGAATTTGTAAGGAGATGTTCTAGAGTTGCATGGATCGATGGGAGACTTTGTGGGAGAGATTTTCTTCTTTCTTTTAAAGGGAAAAAGCTAAGTATTGTGTTCTGCTAAGTCTTTTAATTTTTGTAAACACTTATCTAGTAGATTTGCTTTAGTTAAATGAAGTTTCCGTTGTGTTTTCTTTGTGCTTTGTGATGGGCTTCTCTTACTCTTTCTTCTTCTTTGGAAATAGTGGCATGAGAAGATTATGCCATTGTTTTCATTTTACTTTTCTTTTGTAATGAGTAGAATTCATGTTTAGGATTTTGTGATGCATGTTAGAAGAGGATTTAATTATAAATGCGATGATTTTTGCTTGCACTTTATTTACATTACAATAAAGGCTTGTTGTAGTGTTAAAATTAGTTGTAATTGCATTAAGACCCGAGAGGGCTGTGCAATTCTCAATAAAGTAGAACCACATTCAGATTCTATGGATGGTAAGTTCATGGGAGTTGAATGCAAATAAATAGGGAAATATACTTTGATGGGCGTCGAATTGGAGATTTTAGGGTGATAGACTAAAATCCCCAATTTGGTCCTATTGTTTGAGTACTGAAGCGGAGACGTTAGCCCTTAGGAGAGGGGAATGTGGGAGCTCCAAAGTGAGAGCCGTGTCCTCCCAGCCGAGCCACGGATTCAGTAAACAAGCATATAATTAGTCAATGTTCTTTATGCCTGGACCAAAGGGTAAAGAA
Source organism: Phalaenopsis equestris (assembly GCF_001263595.1). Lineage (NCBI taxonomy): Eukaryota > Viridiplantae > Streptophyta > Magnoliopsida > Asparagales > Orchidaceae > Phalaenopsis > Phalaenopsis equestris. The sequence continues at coordinate 1,858 of NW_018221613.1, forward strand.
TAGGATTGCTCCTATTTGGCACATACCATATTTAATGCATCTCATTCCTTTACATTATCCAATTCATTACATAAGAATAGTAGTTTTTAATATCTCAAAATTCTCCAAACCAATTCATCAAAAAAGGGTTATCTTTAGAATTAATATTTGCATTTAGTTATAGTTACTATATTTACATTTAACACTTACATTTAG
>NW_018221613.1:2426-3149 GCF_001263595.1 Phalaenopsis equestris
GCTAGTTTTTTAGAACTGTGTGCTACTTTTAAATATGACAGAGTCTCAAACGATGATGTTGGACTTAGACTTTTTCCTTTTTCACTTAGAGATAAGGTTAAGATGAGGTTAAACTCGTTAGCACTTGGATCTATTAGAACTTGGAGAGAACTTTCACAGAAATTTTTATCCAAATATTTTCCTCCATCCAAAAGTGCTAAACTTAGAAATGACATAACATCGTTCTGTCAAATTGATGGGGAGTCAATATATGAAGCTTGAGAGATATTTAAAGATCTTCTTAGGAAATGCCCTCATCATTCGTTACCAGATTGGTTGATAATTTAAACTTTTTATAATGGATTAGTGGGATCTTTTAGATCGATTATAGATGCTGCGGCTGGTGGTTCGTTAATGTCAAAACCTTTTGATGAGGTTATTCGTTAATAGAAGAGATGGCTACAATCAATTTTCAATGGCCCTCTGAAAGGGTAAATCCTAAAAGAGTAGCTAGTATCCATGATTCTGATGCAATATCTATGTTAGCTTCGCAAATTGCTGCAATATCAAAGAAATTAGATCACTATGAGATGAATTATTCTCCAACACCTCCTATGATGGAAGAGAATTCATCTGGGCAATTTGTGGATGTTCAACCTTCATATGAGACTTTAAATGCTATTAATAGACCCAACAACCCTTATTCAAACTATTACAACCCAGGTTGGAAGAATCATCCAAATT
>NW_018221613.1:3270-4658 GCF_001263595.1 Phalaenopsis equestris
AAATTCAAGGAAATCAATTACAAAATCAAGGAACTGCTATTAAGAATATTGAAAACCAATTGAGACATATCGCTACTGCGCTTAGTAACCAAACATTAGGAAATTTTCCTAGTACTGTGGAACCAAATCCTAAAGATCAACGAAAAGAACAAATGAAAGCGATACAATTATAAAGTGGAAAAGAATTGGAGACAAGAGTGCAAAAAAAAAATGGAAACAGAAAAAGAGAAAGTGGATACTGAAAAAGAAAATATCATGAGTACCTAGATTTAGAGTATCCATTTTCACCAATGAAAATTATTGTGGAGAAACCTACACCACCGTTTCCTTAAAGATTGAAGCAACACAAACAAAATAAAAAATTTTCCAAATTTTTAGAAATTCTTAAGAAGTTAACGATAAATATTCCCTTCGTAGAAGCTTTAGAGCAAATGCCCAATTATGTGAAATTTATGAAAGATATTCTGAACAAGAAAAGGAAGTTCACGAATAACGAAACTGTTGCACTTAGTGAATAGTGTAGTGCAATTATTTGGAAAAAGCTTCCTAACAAATTAAAAGATCCTGGCAGTTTTACTATACCATGTGCTATTGGTGAAAAATTTTATGGAAGAGCTTTACGTGATTTGGGAGCCAGTATTAATCTTATGCCTCTATCAATTTTCAAAATATTAATCTTATGCCTCTAATCTTATGCCTCTATCAATTTTCAAAAGATTAGGATTAGTAGAAATCTCACCTACTTCTATAACTCTACAGTTAGCAGATCGTTTAGTTACATATCCTAAGGGAGTTATAGAAGACGTGTTAGTAAAAGTGGATAAATTTATCTTTCTTATGGATTTCATTGTTTTAGATATGGAGGAAGAGATAAAGAAATACCTATCATTTTAGGGAGACCATTTTTAGCTACTGGAAAAGCTATGATAGATGCTCAAAAAGGAGAATTAATGATGAGAGTTAACGATCAAGAAGTGACTTTTAACATTGTAAAATTTATGGAATACCCTGCCGTTGAAAAATATAATGAATGTTTACGCATGAAAATTAGTGAACATTTATTGAATGAACATTTTAAAGAACATTTTGAAGAGAAAGAACAATTTGAAGAGAGTGATAAAGTTATTCTGGAGGAATTAGAAAATGAAGAATTAGATTATGTTCAGGAAAGATTTGAGATGTTAGATATTACAGAAAATGCTGATAAGAATCTATTTCCATCAATTATAAAACCAGCTGAACTTGAGTTGAAAATATTGCCTAGCCACTTGAAGCATGTATGTTTAGGAGACTCATCTACATTACCTGTTATTGTATCTTCAGAATTAAATGATTTGCAAAAGTAAAGACTGTTAGATACATTGAAAAGATATAAGAAAGCTTTTGGT
>NW_018221613.1:4860-5729 GCF_001263595.1 Phalaenopsis equestris
GAATTATATATCCTATTTCAGATAGTGCGTGGGTAAGTCCAATTCACTGTGTTCCTAAGAAAGGAGGAGTGACTGTTAAAACAAAAGAAAAATAACAAATTAGTACTTATCAAACAAGTTACTGGGTGGCATATTTGCATTGATTATAGAAAATTAAACACTGCCATCAGGAAAGATCACTTTTATTTACCCTTTTTAGATCAAATAGTAGATAGACTTGCTGGACACAAATATTTTTATTTTTGAGATGAATATACCAGTTAACATCAAATTCCTATTGCTCCTAAGGATCAAGAAAAGACAACATTTACTAGTCCTTTTAAAACTTTTGCTTTTTGAAGAATGCCTTTCGGATTATGTAATGCACCTGCAACATTCCAGAGATGTATGATGTCCATATTTAGTAAGTTAATTGATGATGGATTGGAAGTATTTATGGATGATTTCTTTGTATTTGGAACATCATTTGACACATGCTTAAATTACCTGAAAAAAAAATTAGAGTTATGTGAAAGAACTAATTTAGTTCTAAATTGGGAGAAATGTCAATTTATGATTGCAGAAGGAATTGTGTTAGGGCATAAAATTTCGGAAAATGGTATGGAAACGGACCCTGCAAAAATCCAAGTTATATCTAAACTAACACCTCCTACTAATGTAAGAGAGGTTAGGAGTTTTCTTGGACATGTTGGATTTTACAGGCGTTTTATTAAAGATTTTTTAAAAATTACCAAACCTCTATGCCAACTTTTAGGAAAGGACAGGAAATTTGAATTTACTGAAAGTTGTTGAAATGCCTTTGAGTTATTAAAGGAAAAATTAGTCACAACCCCTATTATAGTTTCACCTAACTGGGAGAAACCATTTGA
>NW_018221613.1:5785-7067 GCF_001263595.1 Phalaenopsis equestris
AGGTATGAAAAGATTTTTAAAGTTATATACTACGCTAGTAAAACTCTTAATGATGCACAAATTAATTATACTGTCACTGAAAAAGAGTTACTAGCTATTGTGTATGCTTTAGATAAATTTAAATCTTATTTAATTGGAGCTAAATTTGTTGTGCATACTGATCACTCTGCTATTAAATATGTGATGCAAAAGAATGATGCCAAACCAAGGTTGAATAAATGGATACTTTTGATGCAAGAATTTGATCTTGTGGTTATTGATAGAAAAGGAATTGATAATCAAATTGCTGATCATTTGTGATCATTTGTGCTGATCATTTGTCAAGATTAGAAAACCATGAATCATCTAACATTGATAAGAAAATTACAGACAGTTTCCCTGATGAACAACTTTATAATATTAATTAGTGGAAAATACCATGGTATGCTGATATTATTAATTATATTGTAAGTGATATTTTGCCACCTATGCTGATATTGCAGCAACAAAGGAAATTCATTCAAGATGCGAAAGCATATTTTTTGGATGAACCTTATTTATATAAACAATGTAAAGATCTGATTATGAGAAGATGTGTACCTAATGAAAAAATTGAGCTAATCATTCAGAAATGTCATGATTCTGAATTTGAAGGACATTTTAGGATTGATAAAACTACTTATAAAATTTTACAAGCTAGATTTCATTGGCCTACTCTCTTTAGAGATGTTTATAGATACATAAAAACTTGTGATCGATGTCAACGGGTAGGCAATATATCTAGAAGAAATGAAATGCCTCTGAATTTCATGTTAGAAGTTGAAATATTTGACGTTTGAGGATTAGATTTTATGGGGACCATTTATTCCTTCATTTGGGAACTTATATATATTAATTGCTGTGGACTACGTTTCTAAGTGGATTGAAGCACAAGCTTTACCTCGTTGTGACGCTAAAAGTGTTTCAAGTTTTTTAATGAAAAATATTTTCACTAGATACAGAATGCCTAGAATGATTATGACTGATGAAGGATTCCATTTTAGAAATAAATACATTCAGAGATTGGCAGAAAAATTTAATATTATTCATAGAATCTCTACTGCCTATCATCCTCAAACTAGTGGGTTAGCTGAAGTTTCTAATAGAGAGATTAAACAAATACTTGAAAAGACTGTAAACCCTAGTAGAATAGATTGGCCCACTAGACTGGATACCACATTATGGGCTTACAGAACTACTTATAAGACTTCTATCAGAATGACTTCTTACACGCTAATTTTTGGAACTGATTTTTGGAAAGACT
>NW_018221613.1:7118-8145 GCF_001263595.1 Phalaenopsis equestris
AGCGATTAAAGAATTATTATAATTTGAAAGATGCTGGTAAGAAGAGATTATTACAATTAAATGAATTGGAAGAATTAAGAAATGAGTCCTATGATAATGACAAAATTTATAAGGAAAAATTAAAGTTATGGCATGCTCGGAAGATTAACCAGAAGAACTTTGAACCAGGACAAGAAGTTGTACTTTACAATACTAGGCCGAAATTATTCCCTGGGAAATTGAAGTCTCGTTGGTTAGGACCCTTTATTGTGACTCAAGTTTAGACTTCCGGAGCTGTTGAGATTGAAGATCAGAAAACTAGAAATAGATTTAAAGTAAATGGACAGATTAAAACCAAATTATGAGGGTAAACGATGAAATTTTAAAGAGGTTTTAATGAACAGTCAACCTGAATGACACCTGAATAGGTCGGGCGGACGACATTAAACCAAGTGCTTTATGGGAGGCAACCCATAGTTATCTTTATTTTTATTGCGATCATAGTAGTTTTTATATGAAATTATAGTTAGTTTGTGGTAGTATTACACTATACTACTCTTATTTACCCTTGATTCATCATAACAATTGGATCCACAGAGAGAAATCAAAACGCATTCGGACCAGAGCAAAACTGTGCAATTTTTGCTATGGGCATAGCGGTTACTTGGGTTCAAATGGAAATTTTTCGCGGTTTTCGGGGGGGAGTTATCCTTTTAAACTCTGAAATTCGATTCCTAGTTCATATTTTCCCCCCAAAACGAAGTGAAACTCCACCAATTTCATTCCTATGGCGTCCAATTCCCCTAATAATCCTAGAATGCGAGTTTTTAATAGAATGCGAGTTATTAGTGCGGAAGTGCAGCGAATCTTTAACAAGTTACTGATGAAGAAAAGATTGATCAAGCAAGTTACTGATGAAGAAAAGATTTGAAAAGATTGATCAAGGAATGAGGATTTGTAAATCGCGAATTGAATAATCTCACGACGGTAATTGAAGAAACGATAGTGCGGTGAAGATGGGAAGTGTTGTGCGACACTACCGCCACCG
>NW_018221613.1:8194-8469 GCF_001263595.1 Phalaenopsis equestris
CACCAGGGAGTTGTTTATGGTTGTTTATGTACAAGGAAGATGGATCACTTTCACTCCTACACGAATCAAAGAATTATACATGATAAAAAATGTTTATTTCTGCCACTATTCCAATTTCGTTCCAACGAGAAACCAGATGAATGAGATTTACCAATATTTAATGGACGAAACTGACGACTGGGAAATAAGAGAAAATGGGTATGTTAGTTTTTCTGCGACACTCCTAAATCCTGTTTCGAAACATTGGCACTTTTTCATTTCTATGAAACTGTTAC
>NW_018221613.1:8540-10744 GCF_001263595.1 Phalaenopsis equestris
GATCAATAATTGTGAAGTCGGTTTTGGGCCTGATCGTTCATGTATCAACTTATGGGCTTGGACACCCTTCCACAAATTTCTCACTTTGCAGTCAGTTCCAAGTGTCCTACGAAAATTTGGAAAAGGTACTGCTACCTTGGAAGCCTTTGGACCCAACTGAGAGATTCCCAATTTTTGAAGACAAAAATGCATGGCCATTATAGTAGATCAATGATGTCAGAATTTACTACTGGTTCAACCCTTAATTCCTGACAAGTCTCTGGTGATCCTGCAAAGAATCAAGAAATTGGAGGAGGAACAAAATGTCATGAATGCAATTAATAATATCTCCAATTTCTTTGATCATCTAGATTGTAGGATGAAAGAACATTTTGATCATTCTGGATATTTAGAAGATAGTTTGATATGATTGATGAGGAGGATTCCACTGAAGAATTTCCATTCCGACCCTTCTACAACCTCTTTGTTCATGTGCAGTCAATGGGTAATCTCAGAGGAGAATCTTGTACTGAGTCTGAAGATTAGTAGATTTATATTAGTACCTATCTGTCTATCTATGTATTTTGATTTGAACTTTGTAGTTGCTTTGCTTTAGAATTATGCTTTTAGATATCTGTATAGTTGAGACTAAGCATAAGATGTTTGATGTTTTGTAAGATGTTTTGTTTTCAGCGTTTTGAGTGTTGTGGCTTGGATTGCGATGCTGAATTAATAAATTGAGGTTCAGAAAATACCAAACTCAAGTGTGTTATGTAACATATATTGTAGCCCTTGGAATTTATATATAAATGTGATGTTTTGTGTTGTGAAAGTTTATTTATGCTTAGTACATCATTTAGTCACTTAAAATTATATCTATAATGATTGAAAAGATGTTGTTAAGGATTGAAATTGATCGAAATCGTGAAAATCCAGGATTTGAACCAAAATTAGTAGAGCCCGCCGACGACGCCCTCGCTTCCGCCGACGGCGGATTTTTCCCGAGACTTAAGATTTAATTCCAATAGAGCGCGCCAACAGAGCCATTGACCCCACCGACGATGAGCTCACAAAAAAACACCTTTAACCGCAATTTTGACCAGTCAACTGCCACTATTCATCATCTCCTTCCTCCTAAAAATGCCATTTTCAATCTAGGGTTTGAAAGATCTTGGATTGGGAGGTGATTTCAAGGCTTTTTGACACCATATTTGATCATCTCTAGGTAAGAGCTTCACTCCAAACTAAAAATATTTGATTTTCACCATGGATTTATTCCACATTGAGGAGATCTGAAAAAATTTAGAATGTGAAGAAAATTTGGGAAGAATGTCATGGATCTTAGTGTTGAATTCTTAGAATTACTATTGGAAGCCATGATTTGCATATTTTATGTAATTTTTGGAATTTTTCTATAATTTGATTAGATTGAAATGGCTCCACATCAAATAAGACATGTTGAGTTTGACGAGTCTCGCTTCGTCAATGCGATGGCTCAAACAAGATTTACTTCAGTATTTAAAGGAAAGAAGTGTATACAAGATCGATTTTTTGAGAGCGCTGGTGGAGAAATTGAACGAGTTATTGCCAAGCGGAGGTGGGAAAACTTTTGTTACACCAGCAATGAAGCTGATGCAAACATTGTGAAGGAGTTCTACGCCAATGTAATCTATTCTGAAGATGGAATCGTTCAAGTGCGTGGATTTCGGGTTGAGTTTACTGCCGCCCGCATCAACATATTTTACGAAGTCCCAGACTCTTATAGCTGCCACTATGAATCCATTAGTACAATGGACGACCCCCTTAATGATGTGATCAACTTTCTCACTGATGGGAAAGGAACGTGGAAGATTAAACAATGAGAACGGGTAAATTTTTCTGCTTCCACGCTGAATGCCACCGCGAAGGCGTGACACGATGTTGGTTCCTCTCTTATCACCATAGTGAGGTAACTAGAGATAGAGCTATTCTAAATTTCTGTATTCAAAATAATAGAACTCTAAATGTGGGGAGAATAATTTTTAAGAATATATTGACTACGGCGAGGAGTGATACAAGTGGAGGTCTAGGACATCCTGGCCTCATTTATGCACTTTGCCAACTTTCTGGAGTGGAAGCTGGAGATGAAGAATGGGTTTACCCTATGAAGCACATTAGCAAAGCCAATTTAAAGGCTTATGAATCCCATGAGAAATGGAGAACTGGAAGGAGGAGGGAAAAACCTT
>NW_018221613.1:10825-11625 GCF_001263595.1 Phalaenopsis equestris
AACGGAAGAGCATAGAATTGATAAATGAAAGGATTGGAGGTTTAGAACATTGACACGATTATGATAGTGAGTACCTTCAGAGGCATTCAAATTTTGAGATAGCCTATTATGAAGCTTAGGCCCGACACTACAGAGGTGAGCCTGAAGTTACTTTTCTAGAGTGCCCGCGATATCGTCAGTATCAGCCCGATCCACCTACTGATCAAGGTGATGAAGATATAGCTTGGGATTTTGATATTTGAATGTAATTGATGTACTTATATTTGTACTTTTATTTCTGTGATTTTATTTGTAATAGAAATGGATGTTTGTGTATTTGGACTTTCATTTTTAGTGTTGCGTTGTACTTGGATAATTTTATATTTTGTTATAAAGTTAGTGTTATAATTAAATGTGCATGTGTAGTTTAATAGATGTTGAGTAATATTTTGTGGATTGTAATGTAATGTGCTCTTTATTTTCGCATTTTAATTTTAATTGTTTTGTTTAGTATTAGGAAATGTGGTGCTTCTTTAATGTTTTAGTTTTATACTTCTTTCAAATTTTCCTTATCCAGAAATTCCTCTAATGATTTATATGTGTAGAAAGCTCCTAATATTATAGTCCATATGAAGTAGAAATCTTGAGAAGGCCTGCAAAAATTTCAGAATTATGAAAATGCCTAAAATACTAAGGTATGATTTATATTTAGAGTTTTTCTTTCCACTTGTATTATTTTATATTGAAAAATTTAAGTTTGGGGGAGGGAAGAAAAAAATTAACTATTAGATGTCCTCTATTTAAATATTTTCAAAAATTAT
>NW_018221613.1:11890-12784 GCF_001263595.1 Phalaenopsis equestris
AGGGAAAGAAAAGTGAAGTTCAAAATCATTAAAGGCTATCTAGATATAGTATTCCTCACTTGAAACAGGAAAAAGAAAGGATTGAAAACAATCCCTGAAAAAAAAGAAAAATATATAGGATTGAAAGCAATCTAAATGAAAAAAAAAGAAAATAAAGAAAAGAAAAAATTATGGAAGTGAGGAGAAGCTTGACAGTATGTCTAATAAAAAATTGGCTTCACTGGACCTACCTAAAGGGAAAACCTAAATACATTCCTGTACTTATATTTATAGAATAGATCTTTTACTAGTAGAGTTATCATGAAGTTCCTATCTTTTAAATATTCTAAGTGACTTAATATTGCAATATATACTCATTCTTGAAATGAATAGAAGACTACAACTCTTAAACTTGATGACTAGATAATCTTGTGGTTATAGAATTAATTCAATTACTTGTGAATTTTTTTCTGAAATTCTCACTATGATATCTTTTTAAATAAAACTTATAGTATTTCTGAATTAAAATTTTACTATAGTAGATCATAATTTTTATATAGTACTGAAATTACTTGAGGACAAGTAATAGTTAAGTTTGGGGGATTTTGACCAGAGGAAAATTGGTTGAGATTTTTATACCTATTTTATACTATTTTTTATGATATTACACTTTAAAGAAAGGTATTTTTTATGTTTTTTTGCAGGAATGATGAATTAGGGTCATTAGAGCAAAAAGATGCAAAAAGGAGCGAATTTGGAGCTAAAAGGGCCAAAATGTGCAGAATTAAACTAGGGCGCTGATGGCGCCATCGACCCCACTGATGACGAGATTTTCTCGAGACTCCAGAATTAATTCATTAAAAAGTTCTGCCGAAGGCGCCCTCGAGGCCGCCGACGGCGAGCTCGGCGGTTATG